>NC_136611.1:22808199-22898199 GCF_933228915.1 Telmatherina bonti | reverse complement strand
TGTCAAAACAATTCAGTTTACATGGAGACACAGATGACATAATTAAATTTGACATTTTTATACAACATAACCTCTGAATTATTCAAGTTTCACAAAATGTTTTTATCATCTTTAAGTCAAGATTTTTTCAGCATAGAAGTGAGTTTGTGTGATCATTTGTTTGTTTTTGTCTGTCTGTGTGTGATTGTGGTGTGTGAGAGCACGGAAGAGTCTAGTGGTAGTCTATGTGTTGCTTTTGTCAAAGGCCACAAAATAAACTGAATTCATTCACACTTGTTGTTTTTTTTTTTTTGCAATTACCTGTTTTATTATTATTGGCAATAATATTGTACGCACATTAGTCCTTCAAGTAAAAGTTTTACCTATTCAAAATAAACAGGATGGAAAACAAACAAAAAAATGTCTTATCACATCTAGTTACTTAAAAAAAAAATCCATGATTAAGTATCTTTTTACTGCAGGGCCCACAACCCTGCATTGAAAAGAGAGGCTATAGGTAATGGATTGATGGATAGATACTGCAGCCCTTTGCATTTTATAACAAACATGCTTTTCAAATTGAAGTGCAGCCCATGGAGACACATTAACACACATATAATGGACTTCTGTATTTAATAAGACACCTTTTTTTTGCCACACAGCCAACATATTGTGCAGCATAAAACATACAAACAAACAAAAGCGTGCGTTTTTTCCCTTTTGCAGAATTTATAGTTTTCGGCTCTGTTTGATGTTTACTAAATTCTGAATGTGCCCAAACATCTTTCTTCCATGTCCTCTCTTATAGTTGAATTACTTAGGTTAAAACTACGAGCTAGTGAATGATGGAGAAAATGTCAACATTGCTAACATAGGCTACAAGCAACACATCAAGCCATGTTGCTCTCAATATTCCAAACAAGTTAGAGTACTCAAGAATTTATAAGGTTGGCCTATGTAAATGCATCCATTTATTTAGCATACTCATGGAACTGGGTTAGTTAAGTCATAATATAACGAATCAACTATTTGATGCCTGTTTGTGTGTGTAGTCTGCCTCTTCCTGTATTCTAAGAAGAATCCAAATAGTAGTGTGTAAGGCCGCTGTCGTTACTGGAGAGAAAACACTGGCAAGTGCACTCAAAGCCATCTGCACCAGACCTCAGACTGCAACATCTGTGATACTCACACATACACACATACACACACTCACTATCCCATGAGGAGTATACACTTCTGTGTTGTCACACTGCTGTTATGTAGCTGTCATATACTGAACATATGGCACTACTACCCCCCCCCCCCCCCCCCCCCCCAAAACCTTAGAGCCCAACATCAGATGTGACAAGCTAGAATTAGTCTCACTTCTACTTTTAAAGGGTAGTTATTCATATTATGTTGAGGTCGCTCTCATAGCAACCGTCAAATTAGGATATATTTTGATTTGATTGGCCAATACGTGCCAGGAGATGCAGCGATGAGTGATTTTCAGCCTTCTCTTCAATGAAGGCTGATTTGTAATAGCCATGTTGGATTTAGTTGATGCCTGAGGTCAGCCAAAGCCTGTTCTCCCACGCTCACTGTTAATATGGTACAGCTGATAACAAAAGTGCAAGCATTTTCTCTCTCTCTCTCTCTCTCGCTCACTCCCTCTGTCTCTCTCTCTCTTTTTAAGGCTCAGTGTCTGACATGTCCACACACTACACCCTACACACCATACATTAAGTCATTTCTCACATTGGTAACATGTTTTTATCTTTGCTTTAACACAGCTTGTAGACCTATTGCAATTAGTTACAATTCAACATGTAAGTGTGTAAAATCTTCTTTTGACCATCAAAGTTTCAGACTAATAATCTGAATCAAAATCTCACCTTTAATCTCATAGTGTTCAGCACAAACATAGACATGAGAGCAGACACACAGCAGCATCAGCATGATGCCATTCTATAGAATGTTCTTGCAAAATTTGGTTTCCTTATTTGTCAAGTTGTATTTGCATGTGCCAGCTGTAAAACATCTAAAACCTTCTAACCATTCCACTTTATATTCTGTTTTGTGACTTGATTTTAATGGTATTTGTACGCTGTGTGTGTTCATGTGTGTGTGTATATGTGTGTGTGTGTGTGTGCTGGCCCAGGGCACACATACTATCAAGCAGGCACTAATCAACTTGCCGTTGTGATGATTGAAGGTTAATTTCCCCGTTAAGGGTTTATTTGTCTATTACCAAGATCCACTGTTAGACTTTTCCACAATTTAACTATGATCGCTGTTCTTACAACATTAGATGATAATGAATGAAAAGGTTTTGATTGTGCTCTTTACTTCTAGTATTGTAAAACCAAGTAAAATAATTGTTTCCATTATCATCTCTAAATGATTAAAAGCTTTAATGTCATTGGGCAAAATGTTCCCTTGTTCCCTTTATTTGATTTTTTTTTTTTTTTTAATTCTTGTATTTGTTAAAAAGAATTGAATTAGATCCGCATGTGCAACAAGAGAAAAATTTAAATAACACAACTGAATCAAAACAATGGATAGAGGGAAAAAAAGAAACGATCCACCATCTTATCTGCCAGCCCCTGGTGCTGCTCAAGTTGGGTATGCAAGGCTACACTGGCTTTTACTGACTACTGCTGTAACAGGTTTTCACTGTAAAAGTGTAAAATATCCTTCACTGGTCAGGCCAATTAACAAATATTAGTTTAAATGAGAGCATGTTGTAGCCAAACGTGACAACTAATCGGAGCTTTGTATTTCTTGTATTAGTAAATGCTGTAAAGTTATTATCACTTTATTTAGTTCTGCTTAGTTTTTTTTAATCTCTGAACTCTTGGCATTGTGTGTTAAGAGGGCAAAATCCTCCATAAAGTAATTTTGATATCAATTAAACCCAACAGACATTAAAAGACTTGTCACGTCTATATTTAATGTTATTTCATACTCAAATTTCAACTGAGATACAGATTTATAAATATGAAAAATGACTAACCAGTTGATCAGAGCATGAATTGTACAGACCTAGTGATACAAGTGACCTTAAGATACAAAGTGTTTCTTAAAGCTTCAGCCTCTTTGTAGATCTGTGTTTTATACACTCGAACACCTGGCAGTAAAGATTCACAAAGCAACATGGCGTTTTAGATACTACCAGATAAATTAGATTTTAAAAAAAACAAAAAAAACAAACCTCAATAAATCCCTGCCCCTTGATTCCCAAATATCCCCCTACCCACCTGTTTGACGTGCGAGTCCAACCCTGATTCATGTTTCACCACCTTATCTCCATCTTCCCTTTCTTTACTTGCTTAACTCTCCCCCTCTCTTTAAGCCCCCCACCCAGCCATCTAAAAGTGAAACTGCTGATTGCTCTAAAATACTATACAGACACACTGGCAGCCATTATCTGTGGTTAGAGAGGACCAAGTAAAGAGCCAAGCCTTTTATCCCAACGACTCTGTCTCCTCCCACCCTCCCCCTCCTGCTGGTTTGTGTATGTCAGAACTGCGTAATTTGGCCAAACGTATGGCCCAACGTGCCATGGTTAATGAGGGCTGTTTGAGAGTTAAATGCACATGAATAATCATCAGGGAACTGCAGCCACAAAAAAAGGAGAGAGATTTGAATATTAACGCATGCAGTGTAAGTTGAGAGACTGCATGATCACAGATAGACTATGTATGACAAAGTGTTATGGTGTAACAGGTCAGTTATACGAATTGGCCACTTGGATTTTTTTTTAATGTATGCATCTACATGTGTCGATATGCTTTACAACAGTAACTTTCTCAAATAAACACATTAAATGCCGATGCTGCTATGTATATATCTCTTAAGCAACCACCTGCTCATTATTAACTTTGCACTTCCAAATTATTTAAAAACATGAAAATGAAGTAAACAGAGAAAGACATGATATGAATATAAAATAATGTTCATATATTGTCATTAATTGGTATAACAAGCACCTGCCAGTAGTACTTATGATTAAGCCTCTAACAAGTGGAAAAGAGCACTGCACATGGTTAAAATGGACTTCAAGGCAAAAATGAATAATCTGAGCCTGATGTTCAGCAGTGCTGCCCAAGGATATGAGAATCCTTGGTGGCTGCAATTAGCTCTATTGAGTTGCTGGCATGATGGCTTTGGCTGCTAAATCAGCTGTTGTTGACATGTTTGCAGGCCTTTCAGGTGTTTGCATAGCTTACGGTGGACAGATGAGCCAATTCCTTTTTCATCCTAAAGTAAATAACGTAGTTCATACTGTATGTTGAGTTCCCCCAAGAAGTACCGTACTTTCACAAAAGCAGATCAACTGAGTTTTTATTTTTATACATTTACAGCCTATTTTAAGCTTAACTTATATATGTAACATATCTCTATTTGTAGCTGTAAATGTTGGCAATCAACTGTAATTGTAGTTGCCTCCCAACAGCAGCAGGCTAAATGAATCAGCACTACAGAGCTGAAGGCTGTATACAATATAATCCACAAATTATCCAAGTGCTGATTTAACACACTAATTAGACCATGGTGTAGGGGTGTTTAAACATGCAGGGAACTCTGTGCTCCAACAAAGACCCACTCTGCCCAGCACCAGCTATCAAGAAGAAGGAGCCTAATGCTAGAAGTCAAAACAGGGCTATTCATTTGCTCTTGTTGGGCTAAGTGCATTCTTGGCTCACAGTCGGGGGGCATCACACCAGACTGTGCGGCTAAAGCCAGAGAGCCCATTTGTGGAGGCAAATGTCACCATGTCACACCGCCCAGCATCTCTGCATCTTTCTCTCTCTGGCTGGTACCCTGCCGTGCCCTTCAGCTGCAACTCTTTCTCTTTTTACATCTGTTTCTACTTTCCTTTTCTCTGGTTATTTCAATCTATGTCTCGCCGACAACCTCCTCATAATATCCATCTCTGTCTTTCAAATCAGTTACTATTAAAAGAGAAAAGTATCGCTACTCTGTTTCTTTCTCCATATTGTTATCTACCTGAACAACCTTCCAAATTCCACTTATCCTCACTGCTTAGATTTTTGTGTGTATATGCCCACACCTTCCCATTTCTCTTCAGCACAGTCTTTTTCTCTCCAATCATCATTCAGCCTCCGCTGAACTCTTAGAGCCGGTTTCTCATAGCATTGCACTCATCATATCATATCTCCTTCCATTCCTATGTCTGTTATTGTTCATTATCTTGTGTGTTCATAGGGCAGAATTTGAGGCGTAAAAGAGGGTGCTCATTGCAAACATGGAGTGATCTCCTTTATCCCATCCCGTCCCTCATGCCCCTTTCTTTCTTCCTTGCTTGCCCCCTCTCTCTCAGTCGTGTGTCATAGTGACTGTTTCATCTTTCTGCTGTCTGTTTGCATTGCAACCAGAGCGTGCCCCATAGTTTGCGTGTTGCCACTCTATCTCAAAACCAAACAGTGTGCATGTGCTTACGGCCCGGCAAAATGTTGTATAAGGCAGCAACGGCGTGTGTGGAGCTGCCAAGATAATGAATAGGCGACGCAGCTCATGCATGCTAATGTTATGTTGTAAGCAGTTTTGTTGACAAGTGCTAATACTTCTTTCATACTATCATCAAAAGCAGCTAATACAACAGCCATTACTCCACAACACTCCATGCAAGACATGATGGATTGTGACCTTAATATAGGTTAGCTGAGTTTTGAAAGTTAAACAACCTGCAATAAATCACAGAATTATTACAATGCATTTTAATTGGTTAAGGACTGTTTATTTCCTAAAGAGGCAGGAAAAAATTGGGTTTCTGCACTTTTTAATTTGCAAAGTGCATTTTCATTACAAATGGCAGTTTAATATTACCCTCCTTTGTCATGCAAAATACGCAACACACTGGCAATCTATTAATTGGACAAAAATGCGGTGCAAGCGTAAATCCTCCTCCTCTCTCACTCTGTTCCCCTGTCTCTCGCTCTCCACCTATCTGCTGGTAAGCGGTAACATCGATCAGAACCAGAGAGACTAAGTTAAGCGCTTGCTCTCTCACCACGCCAGTCCTTATCTCCTGATGAAAATGCGACAGCTAAACAGAATAAAAATAAACGCAAAATAAAGCTGACAGGCTATTGTCTGCTCTATGTCAGCAGCTTATTAAGAGATAGTAAATATGAGGGACATGCTGGTAATTAAGCCTGCCCCCTGTTGGTTTTGGATTTCAGCTCTTCCATAGAGCAACAGCTTGTGATTCATACAGCAGAGGATAAAGCTTTTATATTTATATTTTCTAATAAGCCAAAAAAATAAACCCAAATACAAAAACACAGCGTAAATGCTGTAATATTCTATTGTATACACGACATAACTCAAGCATTATAAATGATCTACAATGGCTTTGATTTTATTTAATCTGTTATTCTCTTTTGTGGATTTTTGCTTTATTTCCTCTCTTTAATGTCCAAAAAACCACGATCAGAGCAGCATCATGTCAATAGCCATCATAAATAATCACCAGTTACACTTTTTACCATCAGTCTATTTGGATTAGAGTGAACCTTTCAATTCGGTGAATTGTTAAAAGGAAATGACAAAAAACAAGACCTGCAATGTAAGCGCAGTCTATTCAAAAGATTATCCATCTTTTGAATGGACTATTTATTTTGTTTTCATGCCAAGGTTGAGGTTATGTTTTTTTTTTTCATTTGGTTTGTCCGTCTGTTACCAACATATCTCAAAAATTAATGGATGGATTTTGATTAAATTTTAAGGAAATCAACTAAATGAAATAAGACACAAGCGATTCAATTTTGGGGGTGAACTAGATCCCCATCTGGATCCAGTATTCTTTTTAAAAAAAATCTTTACTGGTGCAGGATAGGTACAAACATCTGGGAATATCAGTAAATGTAGTCACATCTGGGTCTTTCACCAGAGGAAACAACATGTTGCTAAAGCGTAGCACCGTTGGATTTTCAGCTATGATTTTTGTTCAATTTGTATAGATTTCTTAAAACATGCCAAAAAGTCAGGTTGTGGTTGGATGCCATAAACATAGTTGCTCCAAAGACAGCAAGAAACTGTTCTCTGAACTACCCAAAAGACACAAAAGCCCAGAACAATGTGATAACTGGCCAGCAGCTGTTAAGTGTGTCAGTGCTGAGAGTACACCTTCAAAATATTCAACAATGAGTTTAGATAATTTTGTGACTGGTGAGTAAAACAAACATCTTTTATTGGGTTTTTTTTGGTAAGTTTGTTGTTTGGTACAACTTCACAATGTAACAGCAGATGGACGTAAGGGCACTGACTCAGTCCTACTGCCACAGTTTTGCCTTATATATATTTGTAGCCTTGACACTGAGAGTATCGGTATAACTTGTGACATTATGGATAGTTTTCAATCAAAAACCGATAGAGAAAACAAAACTACAAGAGCAAGTTGCACACTTCAGCAGACACAGGTATGATCCAGGGTTTGTTTTCAATGACAAGCTGTTCATGCTCACGTGACCGCTTGGTTGTCACATGCAACTGCTTTCACGACCACTAGACATCACATATTCTTTTAACTTCATTATCAAGCTAACCTGCCTGCATGAACATATGCCACAAGAGCATGTTTTGAGAAAAAGCCATTCTCCTTTTGCCACTTGCTTTAGGTATGTTACAAAAAGTAAATAAACGTTATGACTTTACTCCTTTTTTTTTTTACATCAAATGTTGCATATTTCAGCATGAAGTGACATGCTAATATTTTGGTACAAGAAAAAAATAAATAAATTTTTATATATATATATATATATATATATATATATATATATATATATATATATATATATATATATATATGTATATATATATATATATATATATATATATATATATATATATATATATATACATTCTACATTCTACATTCTATACTGCCATTGTAACAAGAAAAAATGGCCATTCTTTGCACTGAGGACACCAAGAGTTGAAAAGATTAAAGATTAAATATGAAAATTGGACGTGAGTGCTTGTACAGCTGTTACTGTAAAACAAATTTATTTAAGTTTAATTCTGTCTAAGCACCTGCGTGCTTTAGTTTGACATGCGTTCATTATAATAACTTTGATCTAACAAATCACTTTATAAAGAGTCAGTGTTGGGTTAACAGCTTATTACTGTTTTTTCTCTTTATTTGCATGAAGTTCACATATGGGTTAAAACGATGTGAATCTTGAAGACTGGGACCAGAGTGCTGTTTGACTCCCTGATGGCAACGTTACGACACGTTGCCAGCTGGCTTTGACAGGGTGCCACCCAGACATGTCACAGTGCTGTCCTGTGTCTCCAACCCCCAGCCAACACACACATAACACTCAACACAAGTCACACATAAGCTATATCCCCTCGAGGCCATCACTCACCCGTCATTCTCTGATGCCTCATAGACCAATCAGGCGCCGTCTCATGAGACGCAGTGTCACACATTTAAGGATGCATGACAAAGTGCTCCTTGATTTCCCAGTGGCCACTGTCTGCAGCCTGCTCACACTTCCAAACACGCATGAGCATACAAACACACGCCATTCTTGCTCACACCCTCGACTTTCATATGTGATAGAGGATGTGTGTCAAAGGATATTACGTCAGCAGCAGGTGAGCTGATGAGAGTTCAAACTGGAAGGCAGTCCATTTACAGCTGTTAAAGACAGCAAGAGACAAGCTCAGCTGTCAGTAATGTAGGTTTTATGACAAGATCTTTGTCATTTAAAATCCAAACTAAAGGATGTTAAGCTTAGACATCAATTTCATTCCATGAAACTGTCAGTGTCAGTCTGAAGAACTTTTCTACCACTGCGCATCGTGGTTAGTGTGTAATGCTGCAAACAAGTCTGGTTGCTGAGCACTAAAGGCGATCTGGGTTTACTCATATGCGGCATTGAGCATTTGTCAGGCTATTTTGGACTACTTTTTGTTTTGTTCTGGACCTCAAATCATTCTGCAGTAGGGAAACATCCACAGCCCACCAGCACGCCCCCATGATGGAGAGGAGCCTCTCTTTGATTCTGACATTTTCAAACAAGGAAAAAGGCTCTGTGGTTGACCTGTGTTCCCTCTTTTCCTCCTCTGTGTTTTTCTTTTTTTTTGCCTTTTTATTTTCTTTGTCTCTGTGTATGTGTGTGTGAGTATGTATCGCTTGCGTCAGGTGAAAAGACAGAGCCTATGAAATACTGCAGTATAGTTTCGCTATTAGAATAAGAGCACAGAAAGAAAGGAGTTAGTAATAGCCATAGTCTGCTTGAGTTGTGTGGGTTTCAAACTTACCTCCACATAAACCACAAAAACAGTGATTTTGCTCAGGGAAAAGGCATTTTGGAGCCATTACTCAAGCCACTGCGGTTTTGCACTCATCTGAAACAAGGCATAGAGGGTGGGGGTAAAGGCGAGGAAAGGTATAGCACCAAAGCTCAATTGCAAACATAGCTTTTATGCTGGATGAAAGCCAAACTTCAATTGGCAAGAGCTTTCAGGGTCCTGAGTAAGAAAGGCATACAGTAATGTTAGAAAGCCATTTGTGCTGCACTTTTACACAATTACAGCTTTTTCTCTAAAAATGTGTTGTTTATAATAGGTGACTGAGGCAACAATTGCGCCAGAGAGACTTTGAAGCTGGAAACGCTGCAGAGACGCGGCATGCAGCACTAAACATGCGACAATGGAGAAGAGCATAATCTTAATAATCCAACAGCACATATCAACACTTAACCTGCATTGTGTTGTGTGTATGTTCATGAAAAAATATTGTATAGGAGAGAGTGTGTCATGTTTTCAAATCTTTGTATTTTTGCAAGCATATTTTGTGTGTTACTGTGGCGGGTTTGCCTTTTACAATAGCAGCACAAAGTGAAGCGAGACATAAAAGTCCCCCTCCCAGCTTAGCCCTCTATCAATCAGGACCAATTAGTGTTTTCTGGAGTGATACAGGCTACAATGGTCTGATGTTCTGACACCAGCTGCTGTGAATTTACCATCATTTCTTGGCAGTTTATATAAAACAGTAATTGTTTGTGACTCAAAGCCTGTATTTTCTAAAAGCCAGCACTGTCTCAGGTTTGTGGGAGATAAATCAGTCATAAATCAATTTACTAAACCGTATATTCTGAGCCTTGCTTTATAAACTGGGTTTGTTTTGGTAATGGAGTAATCCTTTTTAATAGAAAATAGAAAATACGCACACCCACACTGCTCTTTTTAAGAGAGTTTGATGGATTAGCTTTTCTGCTAAATTCCATGGATGACATCCTGGAGTGGAAATCCAGGTGCGGCAGTCCTTTTATCCCCCCCCCCAAGGTTTTTCTCTAGAAGCTGGGAATCGATGAGTGCATGGGTAATATGGCATCAAACTGATGCACATAAAAAACTTAACAATGATTTAACTTGTTTTACTATATATAATAGTATAGATGTAAAATGCTGCCAATCAAACATCATTAATTTTCTTGCACCTAACTGACCTGAGAGGTAAAACATAAACATGATTCAAAGTACTATATTCCAACAATAGGAATCATCACTTTACAGTTATTTGTATTTTCTTCCCCTCATCTCTCCCTTTCTGCTTTCCTTCATCTCAACATTTCATCTCCAGTTCACATCTGCAGGTGGGGGTAAGGCATATACTCAGGTGCACCACAGACAATGGCGTAAAGAGTGCAAGTTAAGCTACTGTGACCACATTTATTTATCTTTCCATCTGTGGCTAAAACACTGGCTATGGCCATTTAGCAACTCTGCGCTGCTTTCTTAAATACAAGGTGTGGAAAGTGAAAGTACCTGCAGCCATGTTTCGCATGGTCTCAGGCGTGACAGGCATGACAGACTTGTCAGCGAATGACATGAAGCACCTGGATAGGAAGACCAGCCAGCCAAAACTAGGATCGCTCGCATGTTTTACTGCTGTCTGAATCAGCTTTTTGTTGTTATGTCTTTTTATAATGCATTAGTGCCAATCAGAGAATGGGGACGGTTGAACCCCACTGGTAAGTTCATCTCTTTGTGTGGTAACACTAGATCCTGAAGCTGACTTTAACCACAGCTGCATGAAGCTGGGTGTCACTTCCTTACATACTATGTTGTAGTACCAGCAGATATATTTAAAAACATACATACATATACACACAGAAGATATTAAAATGATGTGAGAGTCCCTGCTGGCTTAATACACAAACATTCAGAGGAAAGACACGGCCACCCACAGAGACACCTTTTCACACACTTTACTCCTGGAGAATATCACTATCTTGGGGATTTATAGATCCTAATAGACATTCCTAGCAGCGCTGTGGATGAGGTGTCAGAATTGATGGCATGCAGACTTTTATTACCTGGTATGGTGTGTGTAATTAGGTTAAATAGATGGGGTTGGACACGCATGGTAAAGGCTACATTTCTCACCCTGGCTGAATTTATTGGCCACACTCCGCTCTCTGAGGTCTCCTCTAATGCACTCATTTGCATGGGGGCACATGTAGCTGATGGGTGTGTTACTGTTACATCAACTGCTAAGCACAATGACAAGGGCCAGCTCATGAATAGCTTGGTTCAGTGGTTGGCAACGGCCTGGCTCACCAACTGCCTATTAGCTATAATATGAAAGCTGCCTGGCAAGTGTTAGATTGATACTTGACACTTCGAACAAAGCTCATTGTCATTGTAATTACTATATGTTGAGTCTTAATTTCATGGTCTTCCCTATTGCCAGTATGATAGGGCTGTCTGTTACTTACATCTTCAGTAACAGCTGCCTATTCAGTCAGTGTATCCATCCGCCTTTCATATATTCAACACTCTCAGAAATAACGACTTCATAATGACTATAATCACTTCAGATGTGATTATTATGCATCTCCATTAGTACAATTAAAAATTTTTTGGAAACATTTCAGTTCTTCTTCCTCCACATGTCCAATTAGGTGTGAATAACAGATAAACTAATAACATAGAACTATATGTGTTATGACCTGTTCACTGAGTAGTCTTTAAAAGGAATCACTTTATACCAGTTGCTCTGTCATCTGCTGGAGGGTCCGACCCATCTGTCTGTTAAGGACAAGCTGATTATGAAGTGTATTTGATGATGTAAGTTGATAATGAGAGTGAGCCGGCCAGCAGTAATGACAGTGTTGGAGCTTAGACAGTGGCAGTAGCCTGCAGTGGTGAATGTTACTGTTCAGACTTTTTTGACCTTCACAGATTTCAGTTTCCCATCCAGTGCCCATTATCCGATCAAATCATCAAAGAGGATGGGTGTTCATGTGTCTGTGAAAGTATGTGTGCTTACAAGTATGGTCTCATTCACCAAGGCCTCTTCCTCCTACTTCAGGAGTAACAAAAAAAAATCTTGCAAAGAGGGGTATTCACATTAACAATCACTCATGTGCACCCCACCCTTTGACACCTAGACTAGGCAGTTGGTTGTGGGCAGCTGAACCATGTCACTCCCCACATATGCAAACACATACATGCTCCAACTCTTTTATTCACTTGAACCTGGCTTCTTGCTTCTTCAGGAAGACATGCGCTTGAAGTTTTCCACAGTGCTGTGGGATGCACAGGAAAGCAATTTGTCTCATGTCTCCTGCATTTTTTCTGTCAATCTGCTTGCCTTTATCCTCTGCCACTGGTACTCTCCTGCATTTTTTCTTTCCCCTTGTATGTTTTCACTGTCTTTTCTTTTCCTTTCTTCTTCATACTCAGCTAGCACATGCTTACCATTTTCTCCCTATTCCACCCTACCCCCATACCCCCCCATGCCAGGAGACAGCATTGAGGGCTCTGCTGAAGACAGGGCCCATTGACAGGCTAGAGTGGCAGTAACTTATTGTCTATTGATGGAGTGTGACAAATCATGTGGGAACGCAGGGGTGCGTGGCAGTGAGAGCCAGGGTGTTGACTACATGAGCGTGCCTGCATGTGCACTTGCATCTGAGATGTATGTGTGTGTGCCCGCTTGTGTTTGTGGCTTTTTGTGTCTACCCCTGCATGAGTGTTTGTGTGTAACGTCTTAGTGTGGGGCAGGCGGGCATAGCTGGGACCCTTCACAGCTCATTTAGCCCAAATGGGGCCACCTGGGTGGTGAGAGGGCTCAGCAGGACGGCTCTGGCATTCTGGAGTCCCGCTGACAGCCTCCAAATATAGAGGCTTCGTCGGCCTATTAATCAACACAGCCACTCTGACAAATCACCACAAGTATGACCTAATGAGTGGAGAAAAGGGGGATGAGGTAAAGTAAAGAGGTAAAGACATGATGTGGAAGGTGGAGGGGGCACCTGGATTATGTGGACGTAGGTTGGGCTAAGGAGTGACAGAAAGAGTGGAGGGAAATGAAGGATGTAGAGGGTCGACATTACAACTGTCAGCTCCCACTGTAGGGGGTAATAAGAGATGAAACCTTCTACAGTCATCATCTATAGCTGACCCTTCAACTCTGTTGCCCCACAACAACTTTTTTTATGCAAGAAGAAAATCATTGAGTGTAGTCAAGTTCATTTATGAGTATCCATTCAGCTCACCGATGTTTTGGTCGCTGCAAAACAAATTAAACTATGAACGCTTCCCAAACAAGTTTTTGCAGATGCTTCAGAGCAAATTAGAGGTTTGAAAACGTTTGATTTTGAACACAAGCAACATTGATGTATGACTTCTTCTCTGGTTCCCACCCTGAGGTAAGCTAGCATCTAATCTCTCCACTACCAATCTCAGGTCCAAATCACATTAGGTGGGATCAGAGGTGAAACTAGAGCTTTTCAACAGCAGCCTGTTCTCACTAATGAACCCCCATGGCCATCCATTGCATATTACAGCCACGCTGAGTGAGGGGGAGAAAGTTTTGCAATAATCATTATGTAATTGCACAATGCCTCGGTTTCCATTGCCCTGACATTTTGAAAGCTCAATAGCAATATCTTTATGCTTCTCCATTGGGAATATGTTTGGAAGGGCTGCACTGTATATGATTGATGGTTTTCTGAGGCTAAACAATCAACTTATTGTAATCATATTCTGCAGTGTCCTTCTGAAGTTTATAATATACAATATTAGTTTATTTGGAGTGTTAAGTCACATACTGCTACTTCCCTGTACCTCTCAAACTCAAAGAATCTTGATAAAAACCTGTATGGAAGTCTTGACTTCACTTATTGTGTTACTGATTAATATGCAATTTGCCTCTGATGACTTGAGTGAATATTTAGAAGCAGCACCCTCCATTGACTTGTATCGGTCTGCTGTGCTGTCCAGCCATTGGATCTATGTGACATACTAAGCCCCAGCCTGTCTGGTCCATTGACTAACCCAGGATGGAAGGGCTGTAGAGATGATGTACAACTGCGTGCTCCCCCCAATCCATTATCCTTTTTTTTTAGTAATGGTGCAACAGCCTTTCCTTTCAAGGCTATGGAACATTTGCTTTGGCTTCACATATTTCGATGAATGTGTTAAAATTTGTGTGAGGACTTATGTTACTCAGATTGTTAAAAGCCAAGAGCGCACCATACTTTCAAAGTCTGGAAGGTTTTTGGGGAACAAATGCTGGACCCCATAAGATCAGAAGACTTTCCGGTGGTCAAGATTAAGTTTTAGGGTAAGAGTTGGGAATAAGCAGTCGTTTAATTATAGCATTTCTCTGTGTGTCTCTTAATACATAAAACTTATTTACAGTCTCAATTTAGATTGTTGAATCAGCATTTGGAACTTGTGCTTGTATTCATAATTATTGGAACATTTCAGATGCTGCCTTTATTGGTATATTTAAACTACAGTTTTACTTGCTGTGTTTGACTAAAGGATAAAAGTCCCTAAAAGTTTACTGTTTACAAGGTTCATATCTGGCTTCTGATCCCGTGTGTGCAGTGCAATTACTGAACTGTCCCTTTCACCAGCTGCAGCCAGTCAGTGAATCATGCTCTCTGAATGCAGAATGATTAAAAAGTCAAATGTACTAATAAAACAACAGATTAGTTCTGACTGCTTTCTTATTTTCCTTATTCTTTACTCTTTACCTTTTGAAATGGATTGGATGTCTGCCTGTTTTATGCATTGTCACTTGTCATTATATTAATGTCCCTATTACCGTTATTCATTGATATAGTCTATATGATGAATGATGGACATAAGATTTGTAGATGCAATATAATCCAGACTTTCCAGTGTAATGTTGTTTTATTTGGACGCCTTGTAAAATTGTTTTGAACATAAAGGTGGAGATGGTCTCAGCCAGTAACATGGCATAAAGTGTCCCCACTTCCCTACATGATCTTTATTGTGCTGGGGAGTTAATGCCATTAACGTTCTTAATTTGTTATGGCACATTCATGCCTCAAAGAAACAAAAGGTTAGGCCCTTACTGTACAAATGCAAAACAGGAGGAACATTTTTTACATCACTTGGATCAAGGCTGAGAAATGTAATCGGCACGTCATGCTTGCACTCGTGTTTTTGTGATATGTGTGCCTACGATCAGATCATGAAGGATGATGTTTCCCTGTTCTTTTCATAGAATTTGACAGTATTTGTATTTTGTTTGTAAGAAATGCAACACTGCCAGAGGGCTTTGTGTAAAGAGTGTATGCATGGTATGCTCTCCTGCGCTGACAATAGACCTTTACAACATCAAATCCGTACAAGGTGAGGCACAACTTAAAACGTCTTTTCATTGCTTTCCTTATCTCTTTCACACTGCTGTTGGCAGCAAGAAGGAGAAAGAAAAAGTGAGAGAGGGAGCATTATAATTTTATTATAAGGACAGAGGGGGTAAAATAGAGCACACATGATAAGAATCTGGAGATTAGGATGGAGCAGAACAATAAATTATGCAAAGTGTTTGAAAACACATACAGCTATAATTAAGTGGCATTTGATTTTAAATGAGGTGACAGCGAGGATTTATTTATCTCCTTAACCCCCTAAAACTGCCATTAGCATGGTGGAAAATGAACTGTTTGAAATGGTGACAGAACAAGGACCCGATCTGATAGACAATAACAGAGCACCCCCAGTCAAAGACTAATAGAGACACAAACAAATAATATAGAAAAGGTGAGATCACGTTGGCATGAAGAAATCAGTCCATTGCAGACCCAGCAAAACCACAGGAACTCGTTGCTAATAATGTCATTATGAATGGAGCTTTTACACTTAGATTTACAGTAAAGCATTGAGTGTGAATTCAAGACGAGCTGATGCCTGTTAGTGATACTTGTTTCTCGATTCTTTAAAGCAAATGTGTTGTGATTGCTGGGATGTGCTTCTCCAGGAACCTTGTTACAGAAGCATCTGAAAATATTTCAGCCAACAATAAAAAGCTCCTCCTCACATCATAGAACATGATTTCTCTAAAATACAGCTGCCACGATCGCATAGTTAATGCTGTAATTGGGACTATGTGTTTTAAAAGGTCAGAACTAATATGATAAATAGCTAAAGTTAATACTTTAGCATGAAATCATACAGGCAAGCAACTTACCCAGCTAATCCACAATTTGTGAAAAGTAGAATATGCTGAAATGTGAGATTTAGTCATCGTGGCTTGGAAATTATATATAGCTGGGTTTGAACAAAAGTTTTGTTAGATCAGTGTCTAAGAGCGAGGCCTTTGTCTGAGTGTAAGGTGTAGTTTCTCAACCCTCAATGCTCCTCAGCAGAGTTTCCTCTTCATATATGCACAAATGACAAAAGGAAACTATTGAATAAGTCATAGATTATTTCCTGGTAGCACACTGAGGTGAAATAACAACAAATAACTTTCTTCTCCCTCTCTGTGGGATGTTCAGTGGGGAGCTTGCATGACTGAATGCTTGTTCTCAGTGTTTGTGCCTGCGTGTGGGAAGAGGGCAAAATCTAAAGACTATCTGCATCATCTTTGTTCATTAATTCATGGGTTATATTTTATGCATTTGGTGACAAGGTTTAAAGGAGTAGACCCAAATACACACACAAGACGCAGAGGCAGATTGTGTGTTATGACAGGTTTTAATAATTGTTTTTGTAATGAAAGCAGCAGTGCACAGATCATCTGGTGGCAGTAGAGGCAGGAGAAACAAGCTGTGGTTTCAGATGGACTTCATACGACAGCTGACAATGACGAACAAGGTAGTTTTTGTGTAGGTAACTGATGCGCCATGTTAGGACAAAGCAGTTAGATTCCATTTTTACAATTATAGTGAGCTTGTTAATGTAAAGATGATGAACTGATGGGGAGAGAGAGCAGAGGAACTTTCTATAAATAGAAGCAGGTGAACAGATGGGATGAAAGCAGCCTATATCAATTCTTGCAAATATGTATGATAAAAGAAACAATTCCATTAACACCTACCAACCCTCGCTGTGAGCTTTGAGACCTTTCTCTCATATCTTAGCTTTAAAATAGCTGTCTTTTTCTTTTCTATGAATTTCCTTGTTTTTAGCGATTGTTCATCCATCAAATAATTCCTTCTTTTCCTTTTTCTTACACGTTTTCATGATTCTTGTCCATTTTTCTTCTTAAATCACTTTCTTCCTATCGAGCTCATGGTTAATGGGAAAAGAAGGATATACACTGCTAAGATTTTTAAGCACAGCGACCCACTGACACACTTGACTGCTAGCCGTCATCTGCCAGGTTGAAAGGATAACCGACTGCCCCTCTAATTTAGACTCCAAGTTGCAACAGCAGCAGCATGCAAGACACGGGAAATGAAAGCGGAAGAGCATTGTAAGGCATATGGAGTTGTCAAATATGCATCCTTGTCATTCTCAGATATATGTACAAGTGTAACATTTCAAAATTTGCTTTATGCCAGAAATCTTTATACAAGTGGTCAGACTGAATAAAGAGGATGAACTTTATAAAAGGTTGCTTTTTTCGGTTTCCATTTGTAAATTATTTCTATGCCTCTCGTGGTGTGTGTCTAAGAGACTGTATCAGACAGACAGACAGGACACAGCTGAAATGTGCCAATGTGGTTTACGTTCCTAATGAA
Source organism: Telmatherina bonti (assembly GCF_933228915.1). NCBI lineage: Eukaryota > Metazoa > Chordata > Actinopteri > Atheriniformes > Telmatherinidae > Telmatherina > Telmatherina bonti. The sequence goes on along the minus strand of NC_136611.1, from coordinate 22,880,248 downwards.
GGACCTTGCGGTAATGATTTGCTGTAGAAGGTGTTTTCTTTTGCACACATACTCATGACTGCACACACTACTACATGCATAGCCCTGTGTTTGTTTGTCACAACTTCCTCTGGGCTGCTGTTCCAGTGAAAGGTGCCAGCTTGCTCAGTCCTTAACAAGAGCCAAACAGTTGGAGGACTGAGGAGAAAGAAAAGAAAGAAGAAGTAAGGTGGAGGGAGAGGGGGGTCAGACTGGAAAGTAAGAGGAGCAAAGAACTGTCAACCTTCTGGGAAACACACAGAACTCAGTGTGTGAAGCCGTCAGCTAGACGCTGCACTGACCAGCAGACAGCTGTTTCGACTTGGCAGGTGTTTGGATATTTGCTGTTGTCCCCTATTTTTATTGCACATAATAAAGCATTCACATACTGTAAGGTTTCTAAATTGGACCTCACCTTGCTAACACAAACAGAGTCCCTCGCGCCTATTTCTTGGACCACAATCTGATATGTCTAAGCCGCTAAACAATGAGCATATCTGAGGAACGTACCACATTGTGTCCCATAGGCAAATACTCAGAGTCACACAATGGTGGACAAGCAGCCTAATGATGGTTGAAATACCAGAACTGCTATGATATTCTGTGATAATTGGTACCCTCCTGCCCACACTACAAGTAAATGTTGAATCGGTAGGCAAACACATTAATATGGAAATGTCTACATTAATTTGGAGCATGGTCTAAATTATTCAGTAATTAAGCCATTGCAAATTTACACAAACTTTCCCCTGTATGGCTGGAGAGACTAGTTCGGCAGTAGAAACAGCCTTGCTGAGGGATGTCAGACATGTGGTCGCATGACATTTTGCATGATTTCTTTACAAAAAATTGTCACACACAATGAAAGAGTGACCCACAAAACAGACAGTGTAACACATGCACAACCATAAACCTTTATTACTTTGCGAAACAAATGTACTTAACTAATGCCATACATTGCAGTACACCTCTCACAGTGCCAATCACCACACAAAAACAGGACTTCAACTCACACAACAATCTGTCATTTATTTTAATCTACATTTCCATCTAATTAATCCGCAAAAATGGGGTTTGTGTTAGCCTTATACAATTTGAGAAATAATAATTTCAGTCATACATTTGCATCAGCACTTCAAATGAATATGGTTGTTTTTTTTAAAGCAAGATCTTTGAGGTATTATAACAGGTTTTTTTTTTTTTTTTTTATCAACCAATCTCTTACTTTATGTATCAGATGTTAGGTTCTGCACACCAACACATTAGCTACTCTTCCTTTGTCCTTTTGGACTTTACTAGTCCCTCCCCCTACAAGCTGACATTAGATTGAAGCCTGTTACATACTCCACGAGAAGCGAGAACTTTTTTCTTGTTCTCGAGGCTCCGAGAAGAAAATGACGTCATTTTGTTCTCACGGACGTGTTTGAAGACAGTTCTTGACACACCGGGCTGGCAGAACTTTTTTCTCGCGGGGCTGCGAGAAGTATCGTGTGATTGGTCGGATATTGGAGGTGGGTGTCGTTAACACAGAGAAAGCATGAAGCGGAGTTGCTGCTTCCGTGTGTTTGCTGTTGCCGGCAAAACGGATTGTTTTGATAAAACAGCTGATCGAGGTGGTGAGAAAGTACAAACATTTTTACAAGTGGCAATAAAACACTCGGACCCAGCCGCGTGCACAACCCGCCCTGCCGTGTGCACAACCCGCCCTGCTGCGGATGAAGCTTCTCATTAAATATGAAACTAGAAACTCGGAGAGCGGAAACCTCCGCCAAGCACAATGTTTAAGAATCCTTTTAAAACATTCCTGGAGCCAAACGGTGATCCTGATCACCACCAGAATTTTATCAGTTCTTCATTTTAACATTTGCAACAACTCTTGAAATATTTATAAAATCCCTCCGTAACCTTTTAAGTTATCTTGAGCAAAAAGACGCCGGGGAAAACAACCTCCGGGTTCATTGCACATAAAGCAGACATCTGCCCCCCGCAGTGACCCCTCCCCGCTGCAGACGTGCTTCTCGTGTAGTATGTATGGACCTGCCGAACAAGACGTTTTTTCTTGTTCTTGCAGCCTCGAGAACAAGAACTCAGTTCTTGCTTCTCGTGGAGTATGTAACAGGCTTGACTCTTGACAGGTCATCAGTCCACCAACGCTCAGAAACAGGCAATCCTTCAAGAAAACCCACAGTTAGGCAAACATCCATATCTTTTGGAGATGGGAGGAGTTTGAAGAACCTGGAGAGAACTGATTAAGGTACAAAGAGAACATGCAAGACACAGCAGGTTCAAAACCAGGTAATTCCTACTGTGAGGCTACAGCATTAATGCCCTCCAGTCCATCCTGGGTCAGTGCATGTTAAGCTGTTTCACCTATCAAACTGTATCTTGTAAATTTATGTAAAACAACATCAGATTTATTTTTTTCCCCATCAACTTAAATATTTCAGAATTCTTTATTTGAGATGTTATAAAATTAAAATAATATCTAAACATCTTCAGCAAGATGCTTCATCTTATAATTTAAGTAAAAGGCCATCTGTGCCCTGCAATATGCAGGGCTTATCATTGCTAAAACTTGTGTCATATACCATGCTGTGTTTGAAGTCTTATTTTTATGTGAGTTCTTCTGTGTGTGGATTTGTGTGTATGTATGCCTCCAAGCTTGGATGTGCATCTGTGCTCAAGCAAGAAAACGCACGTCAACTCGAGTAACTGTGGATGTCCTTTCAAAGGACCTTCACAGATCTGTCCGAGGCCCTTTGATCAGGCACTCTATGACTTGCTTGCTCTTGACGGCCCTCAAGATGGGAGGGTGTGTGTTTGGTGCGAGACGGGTCTGGTTTGACATGAGAAAGTCTTTTTGACCCACATCCTCATACACGCACGAACATATAAACTTCAATGCACAAACACACACATACACACAATTGTGTATGTATATATATATATATATATATATATATATATATATATATATATATATATATAAAGTGTAAATTTGTACTGAACGTTTAAGGAGTTAGCATAGTCTTGCTTGTAAATATAACAAATACTGTATTGAATTCAGAATTGTAAAAAAACCCATCTCATTTGGAAACAGTTTTGCTTTGGTATCACATATTTGTGCCCTTGTTGCTTTTGCTGTATGTCTGGTGGTTTTTGAGTGGACATCAGTTTGCATTGAGATTGATCTCAGGTAAGGTCTAATACTAAGTGGCATCACTGCACTGCACAGACATACTGTAGATCTGACACTGAGTTGATCTGACAATAGAATGGATCAGTGCAGCAGCTAGTAAGTCAGAAGGTAGAGTATAATCCCTCCTGTCAAGTCTCTGTCTCGTCAATATTCAAATCCAGCCAGCTGTCCAATGGCTGTCAGTTACAATCTCCCTCTGGCTTATGGCCTTGCACAGGCACATATCTAAATTGAATTGGATGTTTGCTTCTCAATGGAAATTGAGTCAAAGAAATGACCTCCTGTCCAGTATTGTGAACTTGTCAGTTGTCCCAACTGAAGTACTTTCTAATGCACAGTAATCAGTCCCAACTAACTGCCTTTCTTTGTTTTCTGAATGTGGCTTTGTAGTTAAATTTTAGTTTGCCATGCAACTGTTTGTCTCCTTTTACTCCACATAAGTGCACACAAATTTAAGCTGTCTTAATTTTACATAAATGAACACTTAGCTGTGTTTCTTACACCCACTAGCCCTGCATAAAACCTAAATCTCACAATAAAAAACTGGTAATGGAAAAACACCAAAATACTAAAAAAAAAAAAAAAACTCTCAAATACAGTTAAAAGGTTTTGGTGGTTTTTCAGACATGGCAAGAAGTAAAGATGGGGCTGTATGGATGACCAGTGGAGGAGATGGAAATATTTTTTACAAATAAAAGAAAAATATAACCACCATCGCTGACAGCAAACAACAAACAACAACAGCGAATTGTCGAGTTTTACGAGGAATTAGAAAGGGAAATGAGGGAGGGCTTCAAAATGCTATGGTAAATCCTCCAAAGCAAGAAACAATGCTACCTGGCTATCTGGTAGAAGCCACAATTCATAGAAAATCTTGTTCAATGGATGAGATTAAAAAAAAAATAACTGTAATGGAAATGCAGCTATTGCTATGATGTATGTCTGTCTGCCTGTCTGTCTGTCTGACTGAGTATAAAATGTAATTGTTTAAACTTACCACAGTTACCCCAAGTCTGATAAGGGAATGCACAGATTATGTTTGCATACATTCTCACATGCATAGCCTTCCACTAGGAAGTGTATGTTGATGCACTTTTACACCTCACTCATGTATGTTCAACATAAAAGATGATACACAGACAGATGGACATACCTGCATCGGTTACATGCTTAAGTTTCTCCGTTCAGACAGGGCATAGCTATCTGTCACTTGACACAGAAAAGTTGTGCAGTTTATGCTACCAGCCTAAAGGGCAAACCAGAGAAGAAGAGAAACAGAGGAAGATGATGCAGAAACAGTCAAATAAAAAGTACCCGAAGAAAAGGCAGGAGGAGAACAGTAAAAAAAAACTCTGTGTGTTTTTGTTTGTCGCAGCCCCTGAGAAAAATTTCAAAGAAAGGTTTATGATTAAGTATTAGTCCTGTAAAATATAACTTTCACACTAATAATAGTTTAATAGATATTTGAAGATATGATGAATAATAAAGATTATGTCTGTTCACTTCAGGCAACATCATTCAAATTAATATGAATCTGGTTCCAAAGGTCTAAATGCTAAAGCTGATGTCCTCAAATGGTAAACTTTCTAAAAGAGGTTCAAGTATAGTCTGTATTTCTCTATGTCTCCCTCTTGTTTTGTGCCTCCCTTCCTACCTCCCTGACACATGTCGCCCTGGCATGCATGGAAAGGCCTGACCTTTGGAAAGTTTAGCACTTTAAATATTTAGGCCTGGGTTATGATGGATCCTCCAGGCCCTGTGGCAATGTGCAAAGCCTCTGATTAGGGCTGCTGTCAGAGTCATTTAGCTGAGTGTCTGGCTGTCGGTGGCACTCTCTGTTTGACAGGCGCGCCTTTTAAACAAACAGAGGTCCCAGTGGCAGAGCAGGCAGGGCACCCTGTGCAGCACAAACACCCAACACTCTGAGAGAAACCACTCAGCCCACTGACAGCTGCAAAAGAAACCACTGGCCACAGTTTCTTCTGATCTTTCAAGTACTCAGTCTGGTTGCCTGCTGACTTCTTTCCAAAGTGTACAATAGTAGTTCTTCCAGTTTTTTTTTTTATGCTTCTCACTCTTTGGCAAATACTTTAAAAAAAAAAAAAAAAACAACATTTTAGCTAAAGCTTCTTGTATTTTTTTTGTCTCCAGGAGATATATTTTTGCAGAGGTCTTCATTTGCACCATGTTTTAAGTAAGATTTAGGAAGTGAGTCAATTACCTGATGATCTCTGAGCAGATCTGTGCTCATGCTCTCGATTTGTTGAACATCACTACTGGTTATCAGCTGAAAATCAAAGTAGATGTTGTCTGTCTTGTGTTTGCATCATCCCATGATTAGGAGAGTTTACACTGATGTTCACATTGAAATAGATACGAGCCAGCCTTTTCATCTCACTCCGAGACAATCTCCTGTGGCATCAATCCTGTAAATATATGAGTCTTAATATGTGTGTCCTATTCTGTATTCAGAGGAAGAGCCAAGTCAGCAGCTCCAGTATTAATGCATGAGAAATGAGCATAGCCCATAAGAATTAAAGGGTAAGACTCCCCTTATTAAGATGTAAATTCCGGGGGAAAACTTGCAGAAATGAGGATACAGAGAAGTTACTGTCAACTTTAGCCTACTTATGCATTTCTAAGAGGTATTGTTGTGTCGCTGTTGTTGAAATTAGATACACACAGCAAAGCACCTTGTGCATTTTTTTTTATTATTATTTTTGCTCCTTTTCAGCACAAGATCAAGCAGCCTCAACAAATATGCAACCTGTACTTTACGGAGCAATTTACACTTTTGGAAACATAATCTAGTGACAGTTTACATGGCAACTATTGTGGTAATTCAATCTGTGTGTATGTGTGTGTGTGTGTGTGTGTTCTTTTTTTTTTCCTTTTCCTTTCCACTTCTACCTCACTCTCATTTCAAATTTGCACTTAACACCTTCCTTGGGAAAGGCTTCTCATTCATCAACAGTGTTTGTCCCAGTGACAAGCAGGGCGCCTCCTGCATATCAATATCAGCTAAGACAATGCTGAGCCTGTAACCTTCAGCTAAATGTCATTCTGCTTAATCCTATTTGAAAATTAAACATTGAAAAACCTTTAGCGTACCTTCCTGTCTTGCTTCCTCTCTCGCTCCCTCCTTTATTGGCTGCCATTCTTTCCAGCTTTCTGTTCTCCCTCACTCGCTTCTTGCTCTTGTTTTGCACACTATGTGACATTTGTATTGTTTTGTTTGTGTGAGTATTTGTATCTCATAATGGTTATTTGGCAGAACTGATTTCAATTCGATGTCACTCAAAAAAATAATGCAGGCATAACTTGTCTTCTCGTACTACAACTCCTTTGTTCCCTGTCTTCTTTGAGAGACAGTCCACTCAGACTTTGATGGATGTAACAGAAGAGACTTGTGCAAAAAATTACCCAGTGAAACAGAAATGCATGGTCAAACTTGTATATGGCGGGAGAATGCACATTTACATAAACAGATCCTCCCCTTATAGAGGATAATTGTTACAATGAAAGTAGCTGGGAAATGGAGAAAGACTATGGATGATTGATCCAAAAACACACTGTGACAGAGGCTGAAACTTCATTAAAAAAAGAAAGACCGGTACACATTTTAGTATGCATTAAATGTATGTGTGATATACTTGCTGTTTTGTCTACTTTTTCCTCTTTACACACATATACCTCACACACATGCACAAAGCACAACTATGTGGTACATGTTTGAGGATGGCCTATAGCGAGAAATTGGAGGGGAGGGAGGGCAGGATAAAAGGAGACGCAGAGATTGCAATGAAAATGCAATCATTTGCAGTCAGACAGATATAATTCTTCTTTGGAGGGAGTGTAATGCAGCTGCTCAAAGGCAGCCTTCAGCTTTCCATATGGATTTGATTGACCACAGTCACTCGTCAAGGGATTCAATTGAAATACTGTGAGTGAATTACAACGTGACTTCCCTTGATGTCCTCATATGAAGCCCTCCATCCACTCTGTAGCTTGAAGAATTAGAAAATGTGATGGGGAGACATACTCTAGAAGCGATTAAACTAGATGGAGAAGCAACACAATGTGTGGAACAATTTCCGCCATAAAATTTAGTCACCCAATGAGGGAGGGTTCTGCAGTTGTTAGAGGATTACTTTGCCACAGTAAGAGTCGTACTTAAACCCGAGGCAAAGATCCAGCTACGCAGAGACCATAACGCATATTCTTTTTCATTCCCCTACCTTACTTTTAGTGTGCATTGACATTGTGTGCTTTTCTTTATATATATGTGTGTGTGTGTGTAAAGCTAAAAGTACTTTTTTTTTTTTTTTCCATTACAAAACTGTGTCACATTGTGTAGGACAACATCAAAAACCACCAAGATACCGACTGACACTGCATAAGACATTAAGAAAAGATACTTGCGTGAGAACTTAAAAAGTGTTGGTGCACAGCCTTTTTGGTCTGCAGTTTGTATGACTAACAACCGGAAACCAGATTAAAACAGTAATTGTACTGCTTTGAGGAACTTTCAATCCAAAGTGTCCTCAGCAGGCAGAATGTATTTTGGTCATCCTTAGATATGCACACTAGTTGGGTTATTTCTTTTTTTTTTTTTTTTATGTAGGAGATAAAATAGGGGAGTAATCTGGTCTGATATGTTGGCAAGGTCCTAATGCACCAGAAAGAACTCATCAGAGTCATGCAGTAGTTTCTGCTCAGTGTGTTCTCATTTAACCTTGGCAAATGTTTGCTTGTATTAAAACAGTTTGTGTTGTCTATGTCTGTGTTCTGCAGGTGGGATATGCAGGAGGGTGCTGTGCTTGAAGATGGAGAAAAAGCAATGGTAGAAGAGCTTCAGAAAGCTTTTTTGTTTTGTCGCTGCTGTGCGGGACCACAGGACCCCCCTGGAACTGATGAGACACCAGCAAAGCGGGCCCAGGGGGAAACACAACCAACCGATAAAAGTGCTGCCCAATAACAGTCACACAGTTGGGATTTTTATCATGTTGTAAATGTTTTCCTATAATATGCACTTGCAGCTTTTAAGGCAGCAGTTTGTGCATGTGTGTGTGAGCATTCATTTGCACATTTGTGGTTATAATTTTGTTTATACATGTACTGTATGTTGCAAATTTGCATATGTGTGCATAAAAAATAATATAAGAGCTGATGGCTTCCTCTTTGTGCACACCTCAGACAAACTGTGCTGCATCAGATGCTTTTTTTTTTTTTCATCTTTTTTGGAGCACATCTGCAGAAATCAGTTCTGGGAAATGGAAAGCCTGGATTTGTTTGCCTGGGACAAGATGGGTGTGTGTGTGATCAGAGGTAGTTGAAGTTTTATTTCTTTTTGAGACAGTAAGGATAAATACACTGGTGTCAGCATACTTCCTCCTGGCTCCTGAAAGAAAACATAAAATATTATGGTTTGGAAGCACCATGATACCTGTTATTATTGTGAGGCATTGTAAAAAGATGCTATATGATAAAATATCACGTCATTTTGTAAAACCAAATATTTTTGGATACCATGAATGTTCAGTATATTTTTCCAGATGCGTCCATGTTTGTTATTTATGAAATGTACTACAGCAGGAATGTTTCAGAACTGAGCATGAGAACAATAAAAAAGTATTTTCTTACTGAAGCAATACAAGTTGTTCCTTATTCATATGGTCAGAACTCTATGTGTGACCTTTGTGCAGCAAGTACTTTAGGATACATAATGTTCGATTGGAACCACAGTAGATGAGGGAGTCTCCCTATCAAGCTCTAATAATTAACTAAATATCTTATGTTGCTGTTTTTATTAACATGAAATAAATTCACAGTCTACTACACACTGAAGTGAATTTTAGAAAAATAATTCACTGTACATTAATGTTACCTGGTGTTCCTATAATCATGTGTCATTTAATGTTCACAGTGTTCTCTGTTACTAAACAACCTTACGTGCCGTGAGGACACCGTCACTATAAATGCATTTCTCCTCTATTGTTTACACGTTTGACTGCCCTGTCTTGCTAGCTCCACACTAGTTTTCAGGAGCAAAATATAAATGACACACAGTTGCGTTGTCAATGTGAGAAATATAGTCTCTACTTGTTATCACAATTTTTACACTGGTGACACCGATGTGGATGCATTCCAGACTTTCTGGACAACAACAACAAACGCTGTCACTTTGAAACATCCAAAATTCTGGGAGTCACCTGCCTCAACATGGTTTGCACAGACAGAAGCAGAATTGCCTTTTGTAAAATCACAGCTGACACCACTGAATACTACAACATCATGTGGGCACTCGGCAGTACCACTGCAACAAAAGTAGTTAGTCTCTCAAAAGACTCTCCGACAAACAATAAGTATGTGGCTTTCAAGGCCCACCTGTTTAAGATTTTTTAACTCTCCAATGATGAGAAGGCCAGTTGTCTTGTTTTCCTTGCAAGCCCTCTGAGCTTATTGACCGAGTTCTGGATCTCCTATGTCCAGCTTTTCCTGCTTTCATGTGTACGAGCTGCTTTAGCTAACACCACCATCACACTATAGTAGTCCTTGGTCTTTGTCCTGAATATACAGCATTTGTGTGGTGATTACCGTCCACAGAATAATGCTACTACTCCGGACCATTATCCAGTGCTACATATCCAGGATTTTCCGTCATATTTGGCTGTTAAGGTCATCTTTTAAAGGCCGACCTTCTCCATGGCTATCATGTCTTTGGCCTGTAAGAGGGAGGCAGAGTAGCTGTCTGACTTATGCCACTGCATTGGTGGCAAGATTGTGCGTGCAGTGTAATTCAGTTTACTGTGGTCTTGAGAATCACATCCATCAGCTGGTAACTAGTAATCTGCGCAAAGACAAATAGATCGATAACTTCACGACTATGGTCATGGTTCAATCCAAACATGTTTTCCATATGGGGGCATCACTAATTGCCACCCTGGCTCTGTCTCCTTCTTCTTCACTGTCTCAGGCCACAGTTTCTGACTCTGCAACATGTCTCCCTTAGATTCCACGGACCGATGCTTCCAGCAATCATGAGCCTGATGCTGTGGTCGGCTGCCTCGTGATTAGCTTCCAGGAAATACAAGATGACATTCCTCAAAGGCTCAGTATTAAGACCAATTCTTTTAAACCTCTGCGTGCTGTAGCGATTATTGGTTTCCATAGTTATGCTGATGACGCACAGCTTTATATGGCCGTGTCTCCTTGGACATTCATCCCATTTGACCTCTTTAACTGTATCTTGGATATCAAAACATGGGTGGCAGAAAATTTCCTTCAGCTTAACCAGTATAAAACAGAAGATTTAGTCATTGGTCCTGATGTACACAGAAGGAAACTGGTTTTAAAACTAAAATAATTTTCTTTTAATCCCTCTGAAGTAGTAAAGAACCTTGGATTTTTTAAAATTTTTTAATATAATCTTGATTTTATGTCTCACATTAAAAACATAACAAAGACAGGGTTCATACATTTAGAAATATTTCCAGTGGTACAGCCTCTCACTGACGCCAATGCAGAGACACTGATTCATGCTTTTTATCACCTGTAGGATAGATTATTGTGCTATTCTTTTTTCTGGTCTTCCTAATGAGACTATAAATTCATAACAACTTTTACAGAACTCAGCTGCTCATCTACTGATGAGAGAGCTCATATTACACCAGTTTTAAAATTTCTGCATTGGCTCCGTGTGTTTCCAAGTTGATTTTTAAATACTTTTATTCATTTTTAAAGCTCTCAAGGGTCCAAGTACTTATCAGACTTGCTTTTGGCTTGTAAACCTCCCAGGACTCTCAAGTCATCAGAGGCTGGTCTTTTCTTTATCCTAAGAGTGGGGACCAAAACATATGAAGAAGCATTTTGGTCCTTGCCTGTAGAACAGCGTTCCTGAGGACCTCAGGGTGGCTGGGGTTGGGATGACACTTCTTGAGACATAATTTTATGTATGTGTTTGTTGATATGTGATTATGTGTATATGTGAGTTATATATTATGTACATACATGTTTGATGGGTTCTTGATCTTTGAGATTTGATGGGTAACAATGTATTTCTCTTTTTTGTTTTTCCTTAATGTAAAGCACTTTTCACAACATTTGTTATTGTATGAAAAGTGTTTTATAAATAAAGATTGATTGAGATTGATTGATCACCAAGTTCTCATGCACACCTCGGAAGTCCCCAAAACAGCCATAATCACCCTACCTCTTTGTGTTTCACTTAACTCCTTACTGTGGTGGATAGGACCACTCAATAGCTGCAGGTCATCCGCTGACAGGTGTGATGATTACTGAGATGGCACCGGTGTTCATCGGGACATGGGTGGGATGGTTTGGTACCCCATCAGGCCTCTTTTCAGACTGGGGCTCACACACAGCTCCGTGATATATATATATATATATATATATATATATATATATATATATATATATATATATATATATATATATATATATTTTTTTTTTTTTTTTTTTTTTTTTTTTTTTTTTTTTTTAATTGGACTTTTCCTTTTTATGTAAAGAAGTTTTGGACTTTTTTTTAAATTTAAATTTAAAACAAAAGAAAAAAAAGTATTACAATAAAACAAACAAACAAACAAACAATAACTACACAAGTACATTCCCTTAGTTTTACAATTCTGACATTTGTGCGAACTCCAGCAGCTGCTTTGCTACTGTGCCTTTAAATATCTCTTCCAGTCTGTTGCCCCGGTAACCCGGAAGCCTCACGCGCTCCACGCTAGTCTGTCCAGAGTCCTTCCTGTTTTTAGAAATTTCGAGGAAGCAGCAGCAACAGGACAGTCGCTAAACACTAATGGTGCGTGAGTTCAACATAAGAAGTATGCATGTATGTACTGTAAGCAGCTGCTCCTCTTCAAAGCTCTCTGTGTCGTTTGGTTGAAGTGAATGTCTTAATAAAAACACAGCTGTCCTACTGTACTTGCTCGCTGTGGCTTCACGCAGAGCGAATGCACTTTTATTTTTCCGGGAGTTCTTTGAACGAGTATAAATCATTAAAGAGATGGTAAATAATGTGGCGAAACTGTCGGAGCACTTGCAGGTAGTTGAGAATATGAAAACGATTTTCTACTGCTTGCAGCATTGTTTTGAAGCAGAAATGGTTTTGCAGGATTTGGATAATTAACACAGTTCCAGCACGTGGATGTGCTGCCAGCTAGCTTTGGCATATCTTGGTATGGTATAACTGTAGTCAAATAGTTGAGTTAGCTGTTTACAATTTATGTTAAATTGTAGCCAAGTCCTATTCAAAAACCTTTAAAACTATGCATCTTTAGTGTAATTGACACGTGCTGCTTCCTTACATATGCACCAAGCTGTGACATAATTGCCATTATAACCATAATAATAAAACGCTTAACATGCTGTGCGGTATTGACTTTTACACATTTTATATCCTCACGTGACAGGATTCATCTCAGTGAACTGTGGGAGAGCAGGACCCATGCTCTCTTTCTTTGGTGCAGCCACACCAGCCTTGTACATATTGTGGATCACCATGGCCCAAGTTGCAGGCCACGAAGAAAGAGAGAAAACTACTGCACTTAAAGGTGAATGAAAGAGTTTGGCTGTGCCAGTAAAATGGGGAAGCATCAATATATCATACATACTGAAGGAGTTCAGTTATAATCACAGCAGGGGACTATCAAATATATAAATGTACACTTTTAAGTCTGTTTTTTTTTTTTTTTTTTTTTTAAAATGTAAATGGTATTTTACAGCCAAGCCGCCAGAGTTAAAAGACTTCACCCAGCACTTCGTTTACAAATGTAAATAAGAAGCTGCAATCTCAATTAATCTTTGTGTCTGTGGTTTTTGACCCCAGCGAACTATCACATTCTGTTTTTTATTATAGATTTAGCAGACTGTTGTTAACAGACCTGTTGGTGAAGTAATTTCATGAAAATATATTCTGTTAGACTCTTTAAACAACTTTGACATGATACAGCGCTTTCAGTTCAAGAGAACAGGAGTGGTGGTTGATTACTATAAAATATTCTGAGGTTATGATTGAGTTATTACAAAGTTTAAATGTTAAATTTGCATTGTTTTAGGAATGTTTGCTTTGGCTCATGTCAATAATTTTCTGACTTTATATTCTCTGTTCACAGATCTGCTGTCGAGAATAGACTTAGATGAACTAATGAAGAAAGATGAACCTCCATTCACTTTCCCCAAAACACTGGAGGAATTTGGATATGCTTTCAATGAATGTAAGTTTATATGGATCTTATGGTCTAGAAATATAAGGGTCTGCACTGTATTGGACCCAAATAACAGTAATATCTGTAAAGGAACTACACAATGAACCACAATCTCTTGCAAGCCCATGTCACAACCTGAGACTAAGTAGCATTGACTAACCTTTCAGGAATGAAATGATTAATATTATATGCTTTAAGTGCAATATGAATGCATAGAATGCTTCTGGTGCACTTCTCAAATTTAATTAGATAATTTCTTTTATTTTAAATTAGACAAAAATAGAGTTTAACACGTTGTGTGCTTTTGTAGTATCAGTACTGATTGCTTATTTAATCTAATTTCAAGAGTAATAATAATGATAATAGTTACAGATGCTATCCATGCTTGTGAAGGCAATGCAGTTGAGTCAAGATTACGATATGAAAAAGACCCTGATGATGTTTTTCCATTGCATAACATCGTTTCAGTCTCAACATCTGTCCTTGACATGACTATTCATTTACAGTTTATGAACTTATCTCCTTGACAAGGCTGGGATCAGTTGTTATTACAGTAGGTTGTTCAGATATAGTGACACAGACGGTATTCACAACCTTCCTGTGTGTCTCTGTCTGTGTGTGTGTGTGTGTGTATGTATGAGAGTTTTTTTTTTAATGTGTTTGTTTGCTACCAGATGTTTGTGCCGAAAGGTTTGAATATCATCTGGGACTAATTATAATGGGAACAGTTATGATTAGTAAGATAAAAAAAAATTGTGTTGATTTATTCTGGCAGTATATAAATGTGTTTGTGAATTCACTTTTCATTGTTGCATAATATGATTCATGTACATGCACGCAATGTCGTCACCATTCTTCCCGGGCAGAATTTCAAATTGTAACAATTTCAAATGTGTCAAAAGTGTCTGAAATGAAAAGAGGTACGACAGTAATGTGTGTTAGAGAGATGTGTACAACTAAAGTGCAGCACTACATGGCAATGTTTTAATATTTTTGTGAAAACACCTACTGTCTCTGCTGTTGCTTGAGATAATTTGGTAAAACCACTTGGCAGAGTGCAAATTTGTGTTAAGTTTGACCATAGTTGATGTTCCCAGAAACTCTGAGATTTCAGAAGTCTGACAAGTTTATTGCAAACCGCACTTCCAACATGGATCTAATAAAAATGTGTACAGCATCATGTTTGATGTTTTTATACTGTAACTGGAAATAAATTACAGAACTGTAAATAACAAAACAGAATTGCTTTGACATGGTTGACAACTGGAGCACACATATCAACAAGGTTTCTGCTGGAAATGTTCATTGCTGTATTCCTGCTTTGTTGGAATTGAAAGCATTTTTGTTACAGCTCTGTGTGGAGAGTGAATTTCACTAGCTGAAACAAGTCAAACCTAAAAAAAATGTATGGAGATAAGCTAATATGATGATAATGACAATATTTTACACAATATCACTACATTGTACATGAACTTGGTCTGGGTAGGCATTGACCAAATTAGCTTTGCAACTCAGACCATACTGCAACATGACATTCTTTGGTAAAGGAAATTTGGTGACAAAGCAAATAACTACCCAATGCAGAAGTAACAAAGTGGCAAATTCAACGTGGAGCTCCCATTTGAAGCATTATGAAATTTTTGAAGTTCAAGTTCTTTTAGATAGTAGAAAATGGCTCTTTTTGGTGTCCTGTTGGTAACTGGTAGTCTGTCTCATCAGGAATAGCTTCTTTCTCTCTGAGTTTAAAGGTCTCTCACTGTTGTCTGCTACAGGCAGGACACTTCCTACTCATAAGTGCTACACATTCCCTCACATGGAAAAATTCCCCTAATCCAGAGGTTTGTGTTTCCACATATAATGTCTCTAAAAGTTACTTTTGGCATCCTTTAAGGCAGGTGGAGAGAAAGAAAAAAGAGTTGGGAAGGCAGTGGTGCTGGTGATTTTAGCTCTTAGTATTCCCCTGTAGTCTCTTTGCCTTTCCTATCTCCTCTGTTTTCTGTCAGTGTCTGGCTGGCTGAGTGGGGGGACATGTTGTGTACTCTACAGCCCGTCAGTAACCTACTCAGCCTTGTCCTTTGCCTGACTGAGCATTTGCATAACCTCGCTGTGCCTAAGAACAGAGACATGGGGACTCAGCCCTCACCCAGCATTATGCAACACCCACCAACCATTCTACCCACCTTCGAGCCCTAGCTCAGTTTACCATGGATGCAGGAGCATACTCCAACTCTCAGTCTCCTTTTTTTGTTTTTGGTCCTCTCTTTCCCTTCATTTCTCCGTTTGTACCCCCTGCCCTGCTCAAAATCTCTGAAAAGTCACAGTTTACCCACCCACATACACAGACGGATAAAGTACTCACACCCATACCAATCTGTATGTCCTGTCAGTTTCTTCTCAGGTCTGTTTTTGAAGGATAGCATTTCCATTAAAGCCACAGCGGCCCTCTGGCAATATCTCTAGTATGTCGGCTAACAGTCGTTTTGGCTGGAAGGCATTTCTATAGCTACACCCATGCTTCCTTAGCCCAAGACAGGTGGAACAAAAATGTTAATTTGACCATGTAATGATGCGAATACAGACGAGGCTGTGTACAATAGTTTGCAGGTATCTTAATCACTGAAGATGATGGCTTCATCTTGCCAGCCCTCCGGTTTTCCATTACTGGAAATCCAAGGTTATGTACACCTAATTAAGCGGCCAAATTGAGAACAGAATGCTAATTATGACAGAAAAAGAGGAGAAAAGTTGAGAAAATGTTATTCCTTTGAGAGGATGTGTTGGGGGACACAGTGGAGCTGATCACCCCCAAGCCCATACACACACACACACACACACGCAACCATCACCTCTCATTTTTTTCCCTTCTTCGTGCACTAAGACGCACATCCTGCAATCTCCTTCTCTCTCTTGCTCCAACATGCGTGCACACACATACACACTTACCTACACACACACACACACACAGACTTTCTACTGTAGGATTTCATTATAGCTCTTCTCTTCTTGCTCTCAGGCTATAGTGTTTAGATACTAACCCCTCCATGAATGCATAATTTATTTTCTTCAAGGTACTTTTTGTTCGTGCACTGCTTTATACTAAGTTCTTACTTGCCTCCTGCCTTACCGCTCAGGCACAAATGTATTTTTAAATGCAACATGATACCAAACCTAGATTCAGGATTACGTGTTGTCTAACAACTAACTATGAAAGGGGAGACTGTAATACACAGTGAGCACACAATGTAAGATTTATCACGTTGATAGAGGTGTGAAATGGTGGCAATTTAGAAGGAAATGAAGAAAAAAGTGCTCATGCATTCTTTTATCTTGCAAAGATATTTATTTATATATTAGATGGTTTTTCCTCACATTGTGCAATAATTGAGAAAGTATGAGAGCCCCCTGGCTATTTGGGTTAACTATGTGCACATTTTTGTGCTTTAGCTCTCACAGATTCTGCAGTCATAAAGGTCAAAATTAAATTTAACACTGTTTAGAGTTTTATTGTGTTGTAGTGTCAACTGCAGGATCGATGGGCTTATTGCTAAGGTAGTAGTGTTCCACAGACACTCAAGGGTAATTGTTTAAAAAGTAGTACCATTTCTGAACAGCTTTTCCCCCTATTATCACTGTTTCATATGAGATGAATCTTGCATGTGTTAAAAACTCCTTTAGTTTTCCTAAGTTACAATAAATCACAAAGGATTGCTCTACAGAATGTTTTGGTATGATTGGGAACAATTTACAAACATTTTTAAGCACTGTGACTGTTGCTATATGCCCACACCTGGTCTCCCAGGCTGATCTCTGTGTGTAAACTTGTGAGCTATACTGGTTAGAATGACTGGCTGGTGCCCAGTCAGCAACCTACAAAGAACTGCACACAGCAGTTGTCTTCATGGCTAGTGTGTGCCAGCTGACCTGCCTCTTCATGACAAACATAAACATTCATATAAAATAATACACATTCTCCCACAGCTTCCTGTTCTTGGAGTTCTTGGGGAAGGCAGTGGATAGAACTTTGGCTTGTCTCTACAGTAAAGTAGTGAGTGATGGCCAAGGTTAAAGAGGGAGGGGATTTTATTTTCTACAAGTAGAGAGACAAAGAGAATTTTTACTATACCAGCTGTCCCACTCTGGCCTGCCAGATTAACCAGCGGGGTGTTGGATTTGTGACTGGAAGGATGTTGCTTCATCCACAGGACTTTTAACCTGCCAGATTGGGAATAGAAGTAAGGAATCTAGGGAAAAATAAATGATTAAACTTAAAACAAAAAAAAAAAAGAAGAGTTCGTTGGAGTGTTCTTGTTTTGGCATTGAGATGTACACAGCAACAAATGTATGTATTTCATCACAACAGATAGTTTTTTCTGTCTTTTTCTGTCAGATGGTCAGCTCCGACATATAAAGACAGGAGAGCCCTTTGTATTCAATGCAAGAGAAGATCTCCATCGCTGGAACCAAAAGCGCTATGAAGCTCTTGGAGAGGTATGATACTACTTTTTTTTTTTTTACCA
Source organism: Telmatherina bonti (assembly GCF_933228915.1). Classification (NCBI taxonomy): domain Eukaryota; kingdom Metazoa; phylum Chordata; class Actinopteri; order Atheriniformes; family Telmatherinidae; genus Telmatherina; species Telmatherina bonti. The sequence goes on along the minus strand of NC_136611.1, from coordinate 22,862,285 downwards.
CTTACCAAGACCGTTTTGTGCTTAAATCATTAATTGCTCTGAGTTTTCACTGTTTAAAGATGCATAAAGATGCAGTTTCACAACCTAATTCACTGCAAATGCATTTATACTGAATTTTTTTTTTTTTTTTTAACCTGGCCTAAAAACAGTTCACCGCCTGGATTTAACTGCATATGTGATTATCTTTCAGCTGGTAATAAGTTATTTAACCCAACTAATGCGATGAGAAGCTTCTAATTTCTTTAACAACAATTTTAAAAGACACTCCCTGTGGTTGTGGAATGGATGTGTACATCAAACAGGCAGTGCATTTGTCATACATTAGCCGTGTTTTTTAAACAATATTATGTTTTTGAAGTACGTTCTTTGATGTGTAAAAAAAGTATCAAGTGGAGGTTCATTACTTTGCAAATATTTAGGCCTCATGTGTATCCAGCTGTGTCATCTCTGACTGTCCTAGGTTCAGTTCTGGAGCATCTAGGAAAATACAAAATATGTACATTATGTTCAGGTTGTCATGATACTAAAATTGCAAACTCTACACCGATACCAAGGATGGTGCTCAATAGTCGAGCACCATCCTTGGTAACAGCGAGAAGGAAAAAAACACAATTTATTTGAGTCTGTGTCTGTGTTTCCATTGTTGCTGGCAGGGTAGGCTTGGATTTTTGATTGTTTAGTTCTGGCATTTGACCCATTCGCCCCCCAGCGATCCACTGAGCACGGAAGTTTCAGCAGAGTTTCAGAGCGGATGTCTGTGTCGCAGTTCACACGAGGATTGCGTAATCGTACATCATAGTTGTTGTAGGCCTACTTAAAATGCTTCATAAAACTGCTTTAAAGTGAACAATAAACCAGTAAATAATAAAGCAGGTGCAGTTCGACCACGTCTCACGTGCTGCTCTTCATTTTGTTATAGTAGGAATGGGTGGTGTCAAAACAGTAGGTTACAAAATGGTGACGCTTTTTTCCTCCAAGATATATATGTATTTTCCACGGTGTCATCATTAGGTAAAACTGTCTCACACCCAATGGCTTGGGGCAGGTGCCACTGGTGATGAAGATACAATTAGCCACAACACAACACAAAAATCTGTAAAGGAAGTGACATTGTTTTTTTGTTTTTTTTTAATTTTCCGGGACCACCGCAGTGGAATTTACATCACCTGAAGTTAGCAGCGACGTATGTAACATCATGGGAAATCAGCACTTTTCAGCCCTTACAGATGACAAGTGGAAGATAATTTGAAAAGGTCCGAGAAGTCTGAGAAGTAAATAAAACACTAATTGCGTTGTGTTGTGGCTTTTGTTTTGCTGTGACACTTCAGGGCCACCGTATAAAATGCATCCAAAGTGGACATGTAGTCTTTTACTGGTAAAATCCACCAGATCCACTTTGGTTTTCATCAACCAATTTTCTGCCTCAATGATCCGCATTGCTCTGGATTGACATGGTTTCAAAGTGACAAGTGGCAAAAATTGAACCGACTCGTACTTTAGAGAAGTAGTGGAAGCGGTGCTTCAGAAACATACCGCACCTGGTAAAACTAGTCCTTTTTAGTAGTGTTGCTGCGAAAGTGCAGCACAGCTGCACCTCGGCGCTTCCGCGTTCAGTGGATCCCAGGGGTCAGTCTCAGCATGGGACTTTGAGAGCTACACAGTGACTGTCACATACAAACAGCTGAGTTGTGTACTGTGGATGGCAGTCATGACCTTCAACTTAATTTGTGAATTTGTTGTTTTTAAGCCAAAACAAGAAAAAAAAGCACTCCTCATTTTTTTAATGGCGCAGCATTGAAAAATATAACGTACTTTAATAAGATAATGGTAAAGCATGGAGAGAGGAGTGATGACACAATTCAGCCATTTAGTTAACTTATGATGATGGTCATGCTGGAAAGCAGTATATACATTTCATGTTTGAACAGAAACTTACTCACTTCCTGATACCCTACATCTACTTTGGAGTGACTGTTTGGTTTGCTTTAATCTAACCCTGGTCCACTTCCATAGATAATATGATTTTGTTTGGAGTCCTGAGAATGCGCAACCCAGATGAAGCATTGGTGGACAATCCAACATACAGGTTTTGAAGAACGTAAGCACAACCTGCCTTTGGCTGCTGCCATGTTGAATGTCCACGAGTTTGCTGCTACAGAAGTAGGGACTGCCTCCTGCCATGCATGTTAAAAAGGGTTAGAGGCTGCCTGTCCTGTCCATGAATCGGCAGATGCAAAAGTGGAATTTAATTATTGATAATGGTGTTGCTTGGTATCTAACTAGATATTAAATTTAATATTGATTAGTATCTGAGAATCAATGTTTTCCACTACCTTGCGTACACTGAATATGTTTCTCAGAATTAATAAATCTAAGGAAGACTAAGATATATTTTGACCTACATATCGTTTAGTTTCACACATGAAAATGTATCTTATAGTTTTTGCTACAACATGTAGCATTTGATTTTATTGATTATTTTGAACAACACAGAACTCTATGCTTTAGACAGAAAATAGCCCTCACACCAGGCTCCCTCCTATTGCTCATATTCAAATGTGTAGCTGTACTACAGAATATCAGAGCAAGTCACATGAAACCAAGTTTGTTTGTTTGTCAAAATAATGAAAATGTCAATTCATTCTTCCTCAGATATAATTTTTTTACTTTCTTCTCTGGCAGCCTAACATCACTGATTCTGTTGTGTAATACTATTACACCGATAGAAGTTTTTTTTTGCCATCAGCTGGTTGTTTTTCAGACAGAAACAGCAGAGAACTACTTTTTTTTCAAGGATGTGTTAAAACATGTTGAAACAATCAGTTTCAACGATAATTAATTTTATTTTATATTGTATTTATTTTATTTGCACAATATAAAAACAATGTAAGAAGTATGTAATAATAATAATAATAATAATCATTATCATTATCATCATCATAATAAACTTTCAAAGTCCAATTTGGGAAAAGTCTGCATTTTACTTATATCAAGATTTACTAGTGAGCAGTGGCCTGAGGAGAAGTTGTGGGTTTAACAAGTTGATTTAGCTCAGAATTGTACTCAACTAGGTATTAGGTGTAGACTTGGACAGATTACAAGAGTAATCACTGGTGCAAGAGTTCTTGCACCAGTGCAGGGAAAGCAATGACAGCTACACAGTGAAGTTAGAAAATAGATATTTACCATTCTTAAATCTAAAAATATGACTATTTTAATTGATATTTGAAATGACACCTGTACTGGAGAAGCAAAACAATAACTGAGATGATGAATGGTGGCAGTAATTGGAAATGCAAGAGTTAATACATGATTGCACACAGAGAAAGTTAGAAATGTTAGAATGTCTTTAGTTTTTCCCCACACAGTTTGAACAATGTTTGTAGCTCAAACACATGTTATTCAATAATTTGATTTAAAATATCATAAGCACTGACCACTTGTCATGATAAGCTTGGGCTGTTTGACACACAGGGATCCTCAATCCTGGTTCTCGAGGGCCGGTGTCCTGCAGGTTTTCCAAGTTTCCTTGCTGGAACACATACGACTCAGTCTCAGACAAGCTCTGCACATGTCTGCTAAATACACTTTTATGTGAGTCAAATGCGTGGCAGTGGGGACGCTTGGAAAACCTGCAGGATGCCGTCCCTCAAGCACCAGGATTGAGTAACCCTGCACTGGAAACTTAATGTGATGTGACTGCATTGGGACTTTTTTGACTTTGTAGTTTGGTATTTTATCAAAAAGTGTTAATGTTGCAAAATAATCTTGCAAAAATCCTGTTTGCAGTTTTTTTATGGTGAAATTTTTTTATGCCCTCTTTGTGTTTGTGTATCATCAGACACACAATTGTAAAGTTCACCTCAAATTCACTCCAGTATTTTCACCACATTCAGTAAGCACAAGGTAATGAGACGAATGTTCCTTTGTAATCAGCTTCTTTATATTTGCATCCCATACTATGTTGCTTTTAATTGTTGTGTGCATTCTTTGAAGTTCAAAGCAAAGTGATACACCCATTTGTAGGATTACCTGGGTCTTTTTTTTCTTTTTTTCATAGATTTATTTTATTTTTAATGCAGGTATACAGTAGCTCCTTTGAGAACCAACGCTCTGTGAAGGAATTTTTCCCCCTCTTTCATTTTGCATGCTTCGGCATTATCTGCCAGCATCTAAAAAAGGATAAGAAGTACACATTTAGTTGCAGGAAGGAGGCCCTGAAAGAACACACAAACATTTAAACAACCCAAACTCTTGCATATAAAAGGGGACAAACATTTAGAAGAAACAAATAATCATCAAGAAGAATGTATGGAAATTTTATTCATCCTGTGATTTAAAAAAATGACAGAAGTGTCTTCTTTAGAGAAGGAAGAAAGGAAGTGGTGTCAATCCCTGTTGATATGACTTTGTGTAATGAGAACAAATACTGTATGAGTTGTGCTTTAGGAGATTAACATGCTGAGAAGAAAAGAGCACTATCTGAATAAGCAGTATTATCTGCCTGTTGTTTTTAGGCCACGAATGATTCAAGAAAATGAATACTGTACCTCTCGCGCAGCTTTGCAAGTACAAATGCATTGTTTTTTCTTGTAAGGAATGTGCCCTGTTATAAATAGACAACTACTGAATTGTATGCCTTTGGTTGTTAAAGTAGGTTATGCTGCTTAGTCAGCCTCTTTATGTGCAGGTGAAAAATGTGAGTCACACGTGCATACCTTTGTTAAGTTTTATAGCTGTTTGCATTTCTGTTCAAATATTTCACTGTTTGTCTAGTCTTTTCTAAGATCATTATCTTTTATTTCACAATGTCAGATAGGATGAGAGGGTAAATGTAAAATAAGTGTCTTTGGAGACAGGTCTGTTATATGGTCAACACTACACCCCAACACACTCTAATGTCCTTCATCGACCTGCCAGCTGAGATGGTTTGAAAAATGGTTACATTCTGTCTAGGAGCTGTGTGAGATGGCACAAGGACATGGGTACATGTGTTCGCCCCTGACAGTGTGGATAGAATGGCATCATTGCTTCCTAATGTTGAATCAAATTCTCTTTTTATCTTTACTTCATGCATGGCATGTATGCTCTGCCATTGTCCATCTCTCCACCGGCATTTCTCCTTTTTGTCTCTGTTCATCTTCACAGTTCCCTATTTTGCATCGATGGTTGTGTGTGCGCGCGCACATGTGTTTGTGTGTCTGTTTGTGTTTGTCATGGACATGGGGGTGGGGGGTTATGGTGGCACTATTGTCAGACACATCACTGCACCAGATGTCCAATTTGCACTTCAGCCTCGTCTGAATGGAGGGACAGATAGAAGGAGAGAGACGGATGATGTTGGTGTGATGTGTCTCTAAGTTAAAGAAAGATTTAGGAACAAAATTTGGACTGAGCACAAGTGGAAAATATCTTGTTTTTCATCTGTTATGGATAATCTTGAAATTTTGCTTTGCCTTTATGGTGTGATATTCAGACTTTTGCAGAAGTTGAAATTCTGTGTAGACAATTTCCCCAAAGTCCTTGAACATATAAGAAATATGGCAAATAAAGACATATATAAAAATGCATATATTGTATAAAACATGCAGCGATTGTTTGATTGCATACAAACCATGCAGAAAATGGATAATAGTTCGCTACTTTGCGGAAATTCACTTGTTTAATGAGGACATGCATTCCTTTTGACAAGCAGAGGATTGAAAAGATGGTCAGAACAAGACAAAACTAAATTATTGAAATGTAACCTTGCAGAATGATGGTTTCTGGCCTGAAACCCTTTAAATATATAAAGAAAGCATCTAATTGTTAACTATCTGAACAAAAGCTATGCAGACAAAGCAAGGTTATTGGAATATATAAGAATGTTCCGTGGAGTCGGTTTTCTTTCTGACACTTTTTTTTATTGTTCTGTAGTCTGAAGGTAAGGCAACGGTATCAGAAAGAAATTCTACAGTCGTCTGTCTCAAGGATTCAAAGGATTCTGCAATTGAAATGCATCTATATGTTGATAATGGCCTTCGTAAAAAGGGTAGGATTCATATACAAGGTCTCATTTTATTTGCTTGGATCACCTTCTAGATAGCTGTATTGCTTTGATATTTTCTTTCCTGCACTGTTTTCCTGTTTTTGATTTTCTGATTGCATGTAAACTCTTTGTGTTCAAAAACCCTCAGACTTTGTGTTTGGTGAAATTTTCCCACCTTTGCTCAAACAGTTATCATAATGCTGTACTGCAGCTTCAGTCGAGCACAGGCTAGCAGTGTTGCTCAGTGGAGCAGGGTCACCACAGCCTGTGTAAGTGTCAGCTGGAGTCTAATTCCTGTGATTCGGTGATGAATTTTTCTGATAGAAGACAAGCATAGGGTCTGGCCCAGATGGAGCTCTATTAAGCTGTTAATAAATGAGGATTCTTCTCTGCTCTGTCTGCATCTGTGAAATGGAAGGCAGTCACAAATTTGTAAACATACACGCACACACACAGTCAGAATATTATAATGAGGTAAAGCTAGCCAGATGGCTGAATTAGAAGGCGCTCTTTTTATCTCTAACCCACTCTGCAGTCTCTCTGTTATCCTTTTCCTCCTCCTGTCTTCCTGTTTCCATATTATGGATATTGTTATATTGGTAACTTTATGGCTAAAGTTTTGCTCAAGTGTAATGGCACAATCCAAATACCCGAAACAATGCTTTGGGTTCTTTTCATATTGGGATCATTGTGTGATATTTAATGACAGAAGCACTCAAGCTTCATGGATTCTGTATGTTAAGCACAAGCAAACCTCTGCTGTTCTTTCAGAGAGCATTTTGTGATGCCCTTAATAATTTATTGGACTTCATGATTTGGAGGCTTGATTACAGCTGTTTTCAGTGGTACTGGAAAGACACTTGAAATCAGTTCACAATCTGTAACCAATCTGGCTCAATAGTCTTTAAACTTTTTGTGGGGGAAAAATAAGCTGTAGACACAAAGTCCAAACTGCAAGAATAGTTCTTCTGACGTAAGATGTCCCCCAGATTCTCTTACTGGGATAAAACCATGTCATTGTGTTTAGACTGGTTTTCACCTCTAAAATGGTACTTTAATAGCTACTTTAATGGCATTCTATATAACCTGCCTCTATATAATTCAAATATTAAATTATTGATAAAGAATTTAGCCTCTTATAAATTCAAACATCATTTAAAGCCTACACACAGTAATCTGCTGCCTGTTCGGTTATGGTGTCTTGGTGTTTGGACTGCTTTTGCATGATAAGCAGTTATACACTACAGCTTTTTTGTGTTAGGATGCCGCTGACTCCAGAAATGCACATAATAGATGTCAGTGTGCCATAAACTGAGCCCAGAACGCAGAGCTTTAACGTTGATTAGTTACGTAATGTGCTTAACATATTATAACGTGCTGACAGAACATGAACATATAGAGATATCCATCCATCCATCCATCCATCTATCTATTTATTTTCTGCCACTTATCCGGGATGGGGGCACCACCCTAAGTAGGAAAGCCCAGACTTCCCTCTCTCCAGCCACATTTCACACATTTTTGGGGGGGGGGTGGGGGATGCGCGTTCTTAGAGATATCCCTCCAGTGTGTCATGGGTCTTCCCTGGGGTCTCTTCCCGCAGCTGTGTAGTCAGTGTAAAAATAGTTAAACATGCTGCTGACGTTAAAGAAGCCAAGTATAGATTTATACATATCAGTGGGTACCTGGTGTGTGGTACTGGTCTGTGTTAATAATAAAACAACATCTGTAAGAGCAGTAGTCATGATTGGTATTGATCATTGGTATCACCATGGCTACAAAAAGGGAGATGATGTTTAATAAGAGCTGATAATTTGATGGAGTGATGGTACAAGCTAAAAAGTTCATTATGGAGTCATTTAGGTGTGTCATAAGTAATTGAAAAAAAAAAGACAAGTTATTCTAACGCAGCTTTTATGCCATGTCTACAAGTGTGGAAAAGTGAGCTAAAGCAGTTATTTTAATGTCTAGATCACACGGATGACCAGGATATTTCACCATCACCACTTAAACAACAAGTTTACTTTTTGAGTTGCAAGGACGGAATTATGTCTAACTATTATTTAGACTGGCAAATTATTAGAATTCAGTTCTGCTCATCTTGTTAACCTGTATCTCATTTTAGACATTTTCATTTTCCATTTTATTTCATTCATTCATTCATTCATTCATTTTCTAGAATGTTTATTAAGACATTATTTAGGGGGAGGTCCTTTGTTGCAATGTTGTCGATAGATAGCAAATTCATGAAGAGCTTTTGTTTGATAGCTCAATGGTTTTGAAGGTTTTTGTGGGTGTGCGTTGTTGGGTTCTCCTTGTTTTAAACTAACTTTAGTTACCATTTTGTCAATAAGTAATTAGTCAATGTCACTTGCACATAATTGGATGGAGTAGTTGCAGAAAGATACAATATATTGCCATGACCCAGCTGATAAGCCATAACAAAGACGCGGTACGCGATAGAGTTGCAACCAAAAATCAAACATAAGTTATTAAACAACGCAACATGCCCAATAAAACCAAAACAAGAGGGGAAGCAGGGAGAAAGGAAGAGGATCATCAAGTTGCAATTGTTGGTATATAAGGAGGACTGGCCAGGTGCTCCTCATTGGACTGATGAGCTCCACTTGCCACTTTGAAAACAAAAACACAACAAGAGAAAGGGAAAAACAAACCAAACTAACCCCATAGGGCTGTCATAATGTACCATATCAATCCAGTCATTGAATTTTACGCGGCACTTTTGTGGCATAAATAATGTGGATCACTAATCAGTTTTACATGTTAATAAGAACAACAACAAAAACAATATTAACAATAAATATTTTTTTAAAAAATCAGTAAACACTGTAACAAACACAAAACATTCATATGTTTGCTTGAGATGGTTTTTACCAGTTCTTTAAAAGACCAAATCTGCATTATTGTGAAGGGAAACCCATCTGAATTTCATCTGATCTGGCAAAGATTAAATTGATGTGTGACTCATCAGCTGTTTGAGTTATAATTGCCATTTCTCTAGATATGTTATGATAACCCAGATATCACTGGAGATTAAATGGATTCCTTAAAAAGAACTCAATTTCCCTGTTACGGATACCTACCTCAGTTTTTGTTTTTCATTATTTGAGCAAGGACAGAAACTTTTAATTAACTAATACAGTGGAGGCAATATTTGATCATACTGACCATAGAATGCAATGTATTCACTTAAATGAATCTTTGGAAACATGTCTAAATCACTTTCTTTGTGACTTCAAAAGATCGGTTTACATCTTTTTTTTTATTTTTTATTACCGAATGAAAATTGTCTACTTTCATAATTATGAACAATCAAGAAAAACTGGATTTCATTATAAGGTTGTGCATGTGTTAGCAGTCAGCTATAAAAGAGAGTCGTTGTGAGGCACATTGTAGAAAGCTTGTCTGCAGGCCTCACTTCTGTACTTAATGCACCAGGAGGCTCCATAACAGTTGTGGACAATTTCGTTTGAAGGCTAATAGGATTCCTCTAAAGAGGAACAATAAATGACAGCTTTCTGCCCTGAGTCACCGATTGCCATCACATCTTGATTCCCAAAACACTGCTGCTTCTACTGAGAGCAGAGAGGTGGAAGCAGACACAGTCGGATGAAAATGGTTGTAGGGAGTTGGAGAGGTGGATTTCAGCTGATGAAAGAAATGGGAATTGGACAGAGGATGGGGGAGTGAGGAGGGCGTTCGGGAAAAGACAGGAGGGCTGGTAGTTACAGCACAGACATCTGTCGCTGCTGCTGACACCAACGGTGGCATACAAGGCTTTTCTTTGAATTAGCCCTCTGCCAGCTTCTTAGTTAACACCTGAGGAGGTCATTATGCTGAGTAGAGTGAGGAGGCCTGACAGGGAGCGAGAATGAGTATCTACGGTAGATGTAAACAGTCTATCAGCCAATGTGTATCTGAGAACTTTCGCTTCCCCTGGAGAGTTCTCTCTCTTCTGACAAAAGAATGACAGAGACCTCATGGGAATTATGGCAGTCTCTCTTTCTCTCTCTCTTTGTTTCCCACACGACTGACAGATCACAAATTCACAACAATGGGGCCTATTTTAATACATTTTTTGTTAGTACACAAGGCTGACTTAAAATAAACAACCTTTCTATTGCCTTGTGCTCCCTCTCTCATTTTTGGAGTCTCTCTCTTTCTGAGTATGCTTGGCTGTTGTTGCTGCTCTTGTTGTGCTGCATTGTTCAGGAGGATTTTCTTCTTTTTTCTTTCTTTTTCTTTCCTCTATTCTCTGGAGAAGCAGGAATGCTTTCCTGGGTGCAGTCAGTGATACGGCACAGAGCAGCTCTTTCAGTTTCATTATATAAACAGCTTTGATGCCTCTTCTTGCTCTCTCTGGTGTCTTTGGCTAAGTGGCTTTTGGAGAGGGCTCTGGACTAAAGAGACGAGGTGTGTGTGCCTGTACATGAGTTTCCTGTGTATGTGCATATATACAGTATTTAGGGTGTTTGTGCACTTAGTTTCCACTCACACATAGTTTTTAATATAAACCAGTGTTGCTTCATGGGCCCTAGTGAATGTTATAGAGATTGTCCAGTTACATTATTTAGCCAACATGGTCAAAAAGTCTTCAGAAAATTTAGTGTGAGATGAAATATTATCAATCAGTTATAAATACACATACTTATTTTCTTGTGCATGTGTTTTAATGTATAACTTGATGATAAACTACATTATAAGCACTTCTGTTTTTCCTATTTATTTTCCTTCCCCTCCCTAACTCTTGTTTCTTATCTCCTCTTCTTTCATGTGTCTTCATCTGGCCTCTGTTTCCTTTCTTGGTAGTCTTCCTCCCAAAGTTTGTTTTGTGTGTGCCTGGGAAGGATCATCCCCTTATTGCCTCAGGTGTGGTCAACCAAACCAGACATGTTGTAATCAGTGGGAGAACACACAGGCATGCAGGAGACAAACACACACACACACTCGGTCTGACTCTATGTCACAGTGTGTGGGAGGTCTTTCTAAAAACATAACTAGTTACAGCTGTAGTGTTCTTCATTAAGATCTTGGCCTTATGTAAGAGATGAAAGGATTGTTATGGTGGTGACCAGAGGTTTTCATGGAGCTGATTTCAAAATCCACTCAGTTACATGTGTTTTATCAGGGCCATGCGTTGCACCATTGTCTCTCATATTCCATTCTCTTTCCTGTCACTCTCCTCTTCTGCTCACCACAGTGGGAGTTGGCATGAGACCCTGTCTCCTGGGGATTGCTTTGCCATCTCTTCCTTCTCGTCTTCTTTGTTTCCTCCCACTGAGCCCCAATCTAAGTCCTTTCCTTCCTCCCTGATCTCCCTCTTCTTGGTTCATCACCACAATGCTTCCTCTGTACCAGTGTTTCTCAATTCCGGTCCTCAGGCCCCCCTGCCTTGCATGTTTTAGACATGACCCTGTTCCAAAGCACCTGAGTCAGATTATTGAATTTACTCATCAAGTTATTTGCAGCCAGTTAACAAGCCCTTTATTTCATTCAGGTGTGTTAAAGTAGGGTTGCCTATAAAACAGGCAGGGCAGGGGGGCCTGAGGACCGGATTCGAGAAACACTACACAAACATGCCACAGACAACTGGTGACTTGAGCTGCTAAAGCTATGTCACCACCATCCTTGCTGTGGTTGTGTGTGCGAGTGTATATATATGAATGAATGAATGGAATATTTTTATTAAATACTTTGTCCTTTCCATAGTTGAATGTACTGACAACAAAATCACACAAAATTTATCAATGAAAATCAAATTTTCAACTCGTTGAGGTCTGGATTTGGAGTTATACTCAAAATTAAAGTGGAAAAACACACTACAGGCTTTGATGTAATGTCCTTGAAACAAGTCAGAATAAGGCTCAGTAGTGTGTGTGGCTTCCATGTGCCTGTATGACCTCCCTACAAGCCTGGGCATGCTCCTGATGAGGTTACAGATGTTCTCCTGAGGGATCTCCTCCCAGACCTGGACAAAAGCATCCACCAACTCCTGGACAGTCTGGTGCAACTTGGCATTGGTGGATGGAGTGAGACATGATGTCCTAGATGTGCTTAATGGATTCAGGTCTGGGGAACGGGAGGGCCAGTCCATAACTTCAATGCCTTCGTGTTGCAGGAACTGCTGACATAATCCAGCCACATGAGGTCTAGCATTGTCTTGCATTAGGAGGAGCCCAGAGCCAACCGCACCTGCATACGGTCTCACAAGGAGTCTGAGGATCTCATCTCAGTACCTAATGGCAGTCAGGCTACCTCTGGCGAGCACATGGAGGGCTGTTCGGCCCTCCAAAGAAATGCCACCCCACACCATTACTGACCCACTGCCAAACCGGTCATGCTGGAAGATGTTGCAGACAGCAGAACTTTCTCCACGTCGTCTCCAGACTCTGTCGCGTCTGTCACATGTGCTCAGTGTGAACCTGCTTTCATCTGTGAAGAGCACAGAGGACCAGTGGCAAATGTGCCAATCTTGGTGTTCTCTGGCAAATGCCGAATGTCCTGCACGGTGTTGGCCTGTAAGCACAACCCCCACCTGTGGACGTCGGGCCCTCATACCACCCTCATGGAGTCTGTTTCTGACTGTTTGAGCAGACATGCACATTTGTGGCCTGCTGGAGCTCATTTTGCAGCGCTCTGGCAGTGCTCCTCCTGTTTCTACATTCACAAAGGAGGAGGTAGCAGTCCTGCTACTGGGTTGTTGCCCTCCCACGGCCTCCACCACATCTCCTGATGTACTGGCCTGTCTCCTGTGACAAATCTCCATGCTCTGGACACTACACTGACAGACACAGCAAACCTTCTTGCCACAACTCGCATTGATGTGCCATCCTGGATGAGCTGCACTACCTGAGCTACTTGGTTGTAGACTCCGTCTCATGCTACCACTAGAGTGAAAGCACCACCAGCATTCAGAAGTGACCAAAACATCAGCCAGAAAGCATCGGAACTGAGAAGTGTTCTGTGGTCACCACCTGCAGAACCACTCCTTTATTGGGGGTGTCTTGCCAATTACCTATAATTTCCACCTGTTGTCTATTCCATTTGCACAACAGCATGTGAAATTGATTGTCAATAATCATCATCATAGGATAATCAGCACCAGAGACAGCATTGTGTATACGAGTGAGGCAAGTAGTGAGAAGTCAGCTCAATGGCTAGAACAAGATCTGGACAATTAACAGCTACGCCCTGCCAGTGATCGGATACCCTGCTGGGATAATAACCTGGCCAAAGGAGGAAGCTCAGACTACAAATCTCAAAACACGAAAGCTGTTCACCGTGCATGGAGGGTTCCACCCCAAGTCCAGTGTCCAGCGACTAGGCCCAGGGACTAGTGAGCATCAAGGCCACTATCCAAGATGAAACATCCAAGCTCCACGAATACATCAGTAAGAGGGCACCGAGGGATGAAGCACTTAGTGAATTTCTCAGACAATGGAATCTGGAAGAACATGGGATGGAAGAACCATCATGGGAGGAAAAGCCCCTGCATGGGATGTACCACCCGCAGATCACTGAAGTGGCTGATATAAACAAGTCCTATCAACGGCTGGACCGAAGGACAGCACAGAGGCACTAATCATGGTAGCACAGGAGCAGACCCTGAGCACCAGAGCGATCAATACCCAGATCTACCATACCAGGTAGGATCCCAGGTGCAGACTATGCAAAGGAGCCCCTGAAACAATCCAGCACCTCACAGCAGGTTGCACGATACTGGTAGGAAAAGAATACATGGTGCACCATAACCGAGTAGCTGACATAGTGTACAGGAACATCTGTGCAGAATATGGACTGCAGACCCCCAAGTCCCAGTGGGAAACTCTCCCCAAGGTGGTGGAGAATGAGAGGGCTAAGATCCTCTGGTACTTCCAGATGCAGACAGATAAAATGGTGGTGGCCAACCAACCGGACATAGTGATCATGGATAAGCAGCAGAGGAAAGCCGGAGTGATTGATGTATCCATCCCCAATGATGAAAATATCAGGAAAAAGGAGCATGAGAAACTGGAGAAGAACCAAGGCCTCAAGGAAAAACTGGAGAAGGCCTGAAGGGTGAAAACAACTGTAGTACCCAAAGTGATTGAAGCACTGGGGGCCATGTCCCCCACACTGGAGAAGTGGCTCCAACAGATACCTGTTGAAACAAAAGACATCTCTGTCCAGAAAAGTGCAGTCCTAGGAACAGCTAAGATCCTGCGTAGGACCTTCAAGCTCCCAGGACTCTGAACGGTTAAGTTAATGGTTACGTGTGGGACATCCTCTTTCGGACAAAGAAAAGTTTGTTATTTATCTGTCTATTCACTGAATCGGCTATTTTGAAAGAATTTACTAATTTCTCCACCTACACATATACTTTATAGCTGTGCACAGTACAGCTCAAATGCAAATTATTGGATCAATTTTTTTTAGGAACATAAGCCATTGGAGGGAATTAGTGAATTATATAACATAATTTTGTTAACACAACTGATACTGAGTTTAACAAATTTATCTGAACGTAAAATGCACTTTTATATAAACTATTAAATACTAGCATTACATGTCTGTATTAATACTTTTTTTCCTTAATTTGTCTTTCCTTATGTATTATATATGCATATATGATGTAGAGATATGTATAGATAGATATAGATATACCCGTCTTATTATTACAACTGAGCAGTTTCAGAAATGATAAAACCTCTTGAGTTGAACTGATTTAGTTCCCAAATAATGTCAACACTCAATACCAATAATGCAGACAATGAGTGCTCCTTCCTGCAGGCATTTCATTAAAGCACTAATAACACATTTGTAATTAGGTGACAGAGAGCCCCTCTTTTCATTGTCCTGATCAGCTGCTGAGACATAGTCCTCAAAGGCCGACACAGAAGGAGCTTGACTGTGTGTCTGCAGAATTGTTTGTGTGGTCTGATCTTGTTACTTAAAACACAATTTGGATGTTGATCTCGTAGAAAGCTCTTCAGTTGTTGTTGTATTGAAAGAAAATTTATTGACAAAAAGACCGAAAAGTCCAACAAGTCTACAAGACTGAATATTCAGGATATTTTGTATGATAGCTTCATTTTTTTATCCATGGAAATCTTTTAATGAAATTATACTTTTATGAGTTTTTTCTGCTAATTCTCTCCTCTCTTTATTCCCTTCAGTCTTTCCCTCTTTTTGTTCTATGTCAGATAGTTCTGCCACCTGAGGCATAGAACAAATAACATAGCTTATTGATGTCATTTAACAGCAGCATACTGAAGCCCTGAATCATTTTAGTCTTCATCAACCAGCTGACATTTTTTTGAATTAGCTGCTGAAGGTTCAGTAAGGATGAGGGCGTGATGTTTTAACTCCTAAGTCCCCCTCCTAACAATATAGACACAGGGTCAAATGTTAGCATTGATCATTTTACATGCTCCATCTGCTTGTCTGTGATTGGTTTCTCAAGGTTAATATTTTTTCTAATATCACAGATAATTTTTGCATGTTGGTCTTTAAGAAATAAATCAAGTTAGGACTGAGTTCATATTTGGCTTGAAGAAGCATGACATTATAGTATTGTGATCATGAGGAGAATTTCTGTTTGACTTTACAGGAAAAGCTTTTGTTTTGTTTTTGTTTGATATCTTAGGTTGCATGTGGCCCCGCCATTTCTGAAGTTGAGGTTTAAAATATATCATTTAGGGATGTTCATAATCCTACTGTGGCATGGTTGACAAAGGAGTTTTTGTGCTGTTCGCACCAAAAGTTATAAAGCAAACAGATCTTGTTTCATTAACTCATAATATTGCTTCATCTCCCTTTATACAATGTTCATTCTCTGAACTGAACCGATGCAGTTTTGACTGAATGTTTAAAAGATACTTGCATGCAAGAATACCAGTTTTGCTGTTTTCTATGTGAAAATAAAACATTGATAAAAGGATGTGATAAGTGCACATTTATGTAATTTCTTAAGAACTTGTGGAAAGCTTATTGATGACCACTCTATTACATGTACACATCTACGTTGCCATTAATGGCATCTGAACATCATCCCCTGTTCTGTGATACAACTGTTTGCAGTTTACTCTTGTTTGAGTTCGGCACCAGTCAGTTCAGCATGACTTTAGCTCAGACACACTGTAATCATGGCTCCACCTTTTGTTTCCCGATGAAGTAAAGCTGATGCTTGACAAGCTAACACAAGTGAAACTTAACACAACTACATAACAGCTCACCTTTTCCCATGATGCATCCATCCAACCCAGTACTTCTGTAACATAGCAGTACACTGGGTTTATTAAAGCTTTGAGGAAACATCATAACATCAATGGTTGCAATACAACTTATTGCTGTTGGTTACATGTATGTATGTATGTGTGTGTAACTGTACATGTGGGCGTGTGTGTGTGTGTGGTCATCTGTTCTCACTCTTAAAGTTTTCATGATCTGTCTCAATCACACATAACCTGAAATTATAATCTGTACAACAAAGTGCTTCTCTGTTGAGAAGGATGTGGGGTGAAGAAAATAAGAGAAGAAGAAAAAAAAAAAAAAACAAGGAAAATGGAAAAGAACGTTGTTCATGTCACTGAACCATGAAAGGCTTTGCCTCGGGTTGGAATGACTCGGTATACAAGGTTCTTTAGTGCTGTGGCTGCGGGGATAAACATCACTTACATCAGCCCTTTGCTTGTACAGGAGATTTCCTCTCCTGGCACTTACAACCTCAACACTCACTGTACTGTGATACACACACACATAGCACACACAGTGTGATCCCAACTCTCAAGTTGTCCATGTGCACGCAACACGTGCACACACAAACACTAGAGGGCAAATGAGTAGTTTTGAGTGTTGTTCTTTTATTCTGTTTGTAAGCATGACTGAATGCTGTTACTTATTCACACATGCACACAGTTTATTTGGCTTTGTTGAATGGATTTGTATCAACAGCAATAAAAAAAATTAATTGAATTAAACAGTATTATCAGTGTAATTTCTGACTTTATTCATCTTGTGTGTATATATATATTTTTTCTCTCTAGATCATCACTCAGTATGTTTACGAGTTGCTGGAGAAAAAGTGCAACATGGTTAAAGCAATCCTACCAGTAAGTACCCACATTTTTCTCTTTGATTTATGCCCTTGAAGATTAAAGTGAGTATTAAATATGAAATTTGACGTAAATGCTTAGGCTTTGCAGTGTGACTGTGATTTTGAATGTCCTGTTTGGAAAGGGGATTGTGAGAAGCCAGCTTTCCGAATTTTCTTTTTTTTATTTTTGTCTTTCTATCTCCCTCAGTTTCTTATTCGCCGTCTTTCATCCCCTCCTTATTCTCTGCACACATCCTTTGTGCAAAAGTGTCTCCTCAACAAATTAACTGTATTGTGACGTGTCATTTCAAAGAGGTGCGGCATGCTGATGCTTAATCTGTTTTGCATTCAGTTGCGCTGAGGGGGACTTTCTACTCAGCCATTGGGAGTTATTCTTTGCCCAGCTCATCCAGGCTCAGAGCACACACTTGATCCCTTTTTATTTGTTGTTAGAAGCTTGTTTGTCTCTTTTGTTGCCCTCTTTTACCTCTTCATCCCTGCTCTTTTTCTGTTTATAAAAGTAGTGATCATTTTTCAGACCAGGTTTATAGCGATGTTAGGCAGCGCCGGTGCTTAGAAGCATGCCAGAGTTAGCTCAAGCACTAACTGTGTCCATAAATCACCTGCCCAGAGTCAGTGCCTTTCATTAGCCCCCATACACTTTTACTGGTTTATCTGCTTGGCCTATTTATCTCATTATTCCTCTGGAAAATTGCTCTCTTATGCTTTTCTGCTGCCCATATCTGCGGCATGTGTGTGTACGTTTTAGTTTGTAAGTGGTGGGTCCGTCCACCTATGTGGCATTGAACTTGTGACCGCAGATTTTAAGAAGATTAACCACAGCCAAGTATAGGGAGAGGGAATGGAGGAGAACAGGAGAATAAAGGGTAAGATTTTCTCCCCCGCTTGGCCCCCTTTGTCTGTTTGGATTAAGTTCTTGCAGCTGCCACCCATGGCCTTTATGGACAGTGTCTCCCTAGAGATTCTTCCAAGCATTCTTGGGAGGGATGCAAAGAAGCACTGGATGTTAATGCAGCCCATACACTCACACATACTCTTATGTAATTACTCCCTGTGTCTGTGTCACTTTTTTTTATTATCTTTGTTCTGATGACAAAACGACTTTTTTTTCTTAATCTGGATATTTAAAGTGTTGATGGGTTTGAGTTCACAAATGAAATCCTTGTTTTTGCACATTAAATAAGAGGGTTTTCTATATAACCATAAAGCTGCAGAGATCAGGAATGTAAATTGAAAGTCAATGGAGCTCATCTTCTGATTTTGGATCTGGTGCTTGGAAACAGTCTTTTTTTTTATTATTATTATTACTAACATATAGTAACCTGAATTTTGTTTAATTTTCAGGTGGATGCTACAGAAGATGAGCCCACCAGTTTTATATACCTGAGTCCAGATGCTTTGTCGAACCCATCCAAGCTGCTGGTGCTGATCCAGGGTAGTGGCGTGGTGCGGGCTGGTCAATGGGCTCGTAGACTAATCATCAACCAGGACCTTGACTCAGGGACACAGATCCCCTTCATTAACAGAGCTATTGAGGTATGTACTCCAGCAGTCTAATTTAGTAGTTGAACTCAGGGGGCATTCACACCAGTATAATCAGTGGAACTCAGTCCAATTGGGTGGAAATTTGCAAAAAATTTCTTTTTGGTTTGGTTTGTGTTCAAACTATATTTAACTCGAGTTGACCAAACCACCCAGGCAACGTCAACAATGGTTCGCTACAGGGTGACGCTGCTGCTAAAGGAAGAAAACAGTTTTGCAGGTAAAAAGATTATATTATAGGTAGATATTTTTTATTTTTGTGGGGTTTTTTTTCTTTTGTTTGTGGATACGAAGAGTGTTTTACTAAACAGGCCCTGGGGTCACCTTCATTGAAAAGCTTTGCAGGAGTTTATCTAAGGGCACATTTACATCAGCCTTTTTGATTCAAATCATTGTCTGTTTGCTGGAAAAGTTCGCTTTGGGGAGCTGTGAATGCGCTGAAAAAATTCAGATTCAGACCAAAGAAGTGAATCCAGTCCGCCTACAAACGCAGGGTTCGGTCCTTTTAAATGGGCTACAAAAAAAGTCACTTTCTGCATCTGACATAGCATTGCATTGTGGTTGAATACATAACAATCTTGTTATGAATCTTTCGGCTCGTCTGATTTTCATACTGCTGTCATTGTTGCAGTGTATTTTTGCTGTACACTTGCATAACACAAAATAGCAAACGCTAAACAGCGATAGTTTTGTGCCCCATATTTAGGTCACAAAAGGAGGAAATGGAATTTTTTTTAATCAGGTGGGTCTTGTCTTCTCTTTTGCTAAATACTGGTGCAGCACCATCTTTGATGGGAATGAAGATATATTGTTGTAAAGATTTGGTGCATTTGACCAAAGGGCAGCAGTCTGTCGTGATGTGAATGCAACCTAAAACTTGTGCTTTAGGGCAAGGAAAGTTCTCACCATTCCCCGCCCAGTGCAACCAATGAGATGTTTTACTGCTACTGGTTCTAAGAACACAGCCGAGCATTGAGATGGTGAATGATATCTGGTTTCTGAAGCAATAAAATGAATAAAAAATTCCCAATAAAATGAATCAAGCCCATAAGTAGCAAAATATTGGACCATATGGAGGCCTAGTCTTGTGGTTCAATGAAACAAAATGCAGGTTTAAAAAAAAAAAAAAAAAAAAAACACCTCTGGATCAATGTGCTTAAAATAAAACTTAAAATATATTTACTGTTTTTTTCTTTTTTTTAAATGTAAACAAAAACTATGACAAAACAACAATAATTACATTAAATATAAGAGCTAATAAAGAAAAGCAATGTAATAAAGGGTGGTACAGGGATGTATTTTACAATTACATAATGTGTTACTGTGGGGTTCAGGCCCAGATTTCAACAGAAGATATCAACAGGTTGGGTTTGGTCATTGTAATGTTTTTGGGGAGGTAAAATTGGACCTGTGCAGGAATCTGGTCTTGGGTTCCTAATTTTACTCGAGAGATGCTTTTTTCTGAACACATGCAGTTGGCTTTGATTTTCCTCCTACCCAAACAATAATCAGCATTACTAACTTCTTGTGTGCAGAAGTACAGGAATATTTATTTTTCCTATGGATATGCTTTTGGCCAGTTGGAAGAAGTTGCTGTGGTATTTTACTTTTTATGCACTTACTATAGCTTGTGACTGTGAGTTATCTTTGTGTGGGCTTAATTGATTTAGTCTCTTGGTGCAGCGTCGTTTTTATTCAGCTTAACTTCATTGTACAGGGCACAGTTCAGTGTAAAGAAAACGTTGCCTCTGTGTCATACAATTAATAAAATGATGATGAACAGTTTTAACACAATACAGCATCCTGGAGGCAAAAAACAGAAACAGACATTCATTCACAGTTAATAACGTGAGCTCATATTGTGAAATGATACTTTAGCTATTAAGTCCTCAACTCGGATTTAAAGTTTATTTTGTCGTGTTAGTGAAATGAAGCGTATTAATCAATGTGATGATTATCATTCAAGAAAACATTTAGGTGGGTTTATGATACATGATTTCTGTGTCATCCTCTGTGTTCATGGGTGGCTGAGCTAAAGCATAGGAGATAATGTAATATGAAACATGCTGTAGATTAGTTTTCTGTGATCACCAACAGCGTTCAGATTTCTGTGTCAAGAAGCAAAAGGTGGTTCTGCCTTTCTTATTATTTTCATCCCCATCTCTATGCTCATTTGTCAGCTGTGCCACAACTATCTGTGTAATTTTATCAACCTGGTGTTCAAATTGACTTTGGAATGATCCTGCTCGCCATCTACCCCTCATTCCTTTGTTTCATTCATTTCTGTTTTATGACTTAACCTGCTGTTTAAAGCTCTGTCCTAGTGCAAACAACAATGGGAGAGGTGGAGTTTGTGCATGTATCCATTTTTTGTTTATACAAATGCTTCATGTGCACTAAAATTGCCCTCTGTAGTAACCTCATCTGTTAATACAGAAAGAGAAAGCTGCACAGAGGCACAGTGACAGCTTAGATAAAGAGAACATAGTGTGTGTAGTGCGAGTGTTGCCCATTCATCACTGTAAACAAGAAATCGTGTTCTTGCACCCTGACAAATCATCATCCAGGCGTACACCAGCCTTGTAGTCTGTCTGTGTGCTGGAAAGACAGCTGCACATATTTACAGTCAGTTCATGCTGTCTGCATCTGTTATAGACATGTTTGCGGTTTATTATGTCATGCTGTGGAATTTGTCTTGCTGTCTTTCAAAGCAATTGTATGGAAGACGAAGCTACTATACCTTCTGAGAAAGAAAAAATACTTTTTTTCCCTTTGTTTTTTTGTTTTTTTTAACCTCAACTAACAGTACCAACAGTACCAAAAATAAAATTCCCTCTATATATATATATATGGTTACGTGTGGGACATCCTCTTTCGGACAAAGAAAAGTTTATTTATCTGTCTATTCACTGAATCGACTATTTTTGAAAAAAATTACTAATTTCTCCACCTACACATATGCTTTATAGCTGTGCACAGTACAGCTCAAATGCAAATTATTGTCCTGGCAAAGGATCCATTTTTTAGGAACATAAGCCATTGGAAGGAATTAGTGAATTATATAACATTATAATATTGTTAACACTTACAACTGATATTGAGTTTAACAAATTTATCTGAACGTAAAATGCACTTTTATATAAACTATTAAATACTAGCATTACATGTCTGTATTAATACTTTTTTCCTTAATTTGTCTTTTCTTATGTATTATGATACAGTAACTACTAAAGAGAAACTGTGACATTTATTTTTATATTTAAAACTTGATATGGTGTTGGGTCATAGTATGACATTTTAACTGCACTTTTTTAATTATGTTTACATTTGGCTCAACTTTTCCAAAAATGATTCATGGCAACAGTGTGTTGCCTTCAGAGCAGCTCATGTGATATTACTCATGGGAATCTGATTGGAAATTCAAAGCTTGCAGCAAAGGGTCATTTGGAGTACATTCAAATATTTGTATGAAAGAGCTTGTGGATTAAAAGAAAAAAAATGCACACAGTTAATTTCTTTCTTTGCAAGTGTGGGTGTGTGCATTGCGTGCATATACATAAAAATCCAAGTTACTTTTGAATTGTCCATACACATTATGTGTTAAATGCCATAATGTGTGTGGACAATTCAAAAGTAACTTGGTTTTGCACCTGCATCACTCTGAATTTGTTCCTTGTTCCTTAAGCTCGAGTCAGCTTTTCTTTCCTTCGGATGGATCCACTTCTGCAAGTCAGGTGATTGTTGAAAGAAAAAAAAAACTTGTTAATTTGTCAGTCAGGCCTTTTACATAAAACACAGGCATGCATATAAATACATCCAAATGAAAACAGTTGGGGAATATCTCAGGACAGCCTATCTTCTACAGTTTGGTATCACCTAGATCTGATACCAAACTGATACTGTATGATAATTACATGCTAAATTATGGTATAAAGGTCTCTATTTATTATAATTTACACATCAATGTGTGCAAAAAGAGAGAGGAAAAAGCAAACCAAAACATGTAAACACAAATGCATCACATTGAGAATAAGAGTATTGCAGTGATATTTTGCTTGGTGTGTGCAGTGATATTGCGTTAAGGGAAATTTTTCTGTTGTCTGTGCAGACTTCTTGCATGTTGTCTCTATGTGCATGTGTGTGCACATGGAAGAGGAGCTATTCCCATAGGCTAAAGGTAAAATGACAGGTGAGATGAGGTTGCTCCAGCAACTTCTAGAGTACAAGGGGAAAGAGGAATCTGGGTAGCTGGAGTGTTGCAGGTGCAGAAAAGGAGAGGAGTTTGATTGGCTGGAAGAGGATAGAGAGGGAAATAAGGAAAAGAGAACAGAAAGGATTGATTCAGGAAGAGAAAAATGAGAAGAGGATGAGGGAGTGACTGCAAATGGGGTGGGACTGGCAGAGGAGAGATGGGAGTACAGAGGGAGAGTAGGCAGAAGGCAGGCGTCTGACAGCTCCACTACTGGGAGAGGGCCTCTTAATGACAGCTTATTCCTTCATGATTTCAATTTCTGACAGTCGACAGGTCTGCTTGTTGCATCATGGCAGCTGTATCATTACCTTCTGGCCCTGTCAATGCTCTGCATCCTGAGACTGAGAAGGTGGAGGTGGAGGGTGTGTGTCAAGGGGCTTTGGAGAGGATGGGGGAGGAAAGTGCAGGCTGTGAGGTTACAGTTAGAATAACCAAGGAAGGAGGGGATATTGAATATTGAAAAGTGGGATCATTAGTTATAGTAGCCGTTGGTGTGAAGGACAGGTTTCAGAACACATGTTAGTTTTTTTCCACATTAAAGGAATGTAAATGGAGTCTGCAGTGAGGACTTTGTTCTTCTATGCTCCATGCCTGATCTGTCAAAGTTTTATCTAATGAGTCAGTATCACTTTCTACTTCCTCTTTTTCTTCAGTTTCCTTTTGGCAACACAACGGATCAATTGATATGAAAACAAAAATTATTTCATTTGCTTAGGTTCAGTTGTTGGCCTTTTCAGATAATCAGGAGTCTCAAACATGATGACATTGTCTGTACTTAGCCTCTTTTTCAGGGCATTTTATGATTTAATAAATTGTTTCTCTCAAATATTTTAGTCCTACATAAATAAGCATGCATAACTGGAGAGAAATTACAAGCAGTATACACTGTATTTATGATTTGATTTAATTAGAGAATTCCTTATACATGAACTGATCCATAAATGCTGTCACCCCTCTTGTTTCCATCTCAATCAAGCTCACTACAGAAGCCTCTTGATAGAGCGTCAGGCTAGACACTGGAGACTGCATTGAAAGGGGTGTGTGGTGTTTTCAGAAGTGTGTCAAAAGCCTTGGGGTTTCTATCTGCCCAGAATTTCAATAGGAGGCTGAAAGGGGGCAGTGAGGCAGACAAATTCAAACACAGAAATCCTCTTCTAATTTCAATCACCCCTCTCCCATTTCTCTATTTCATTTCTTGTTTTTTTTTCCTTTCTCCTTCTTGTCTTTAACATCAGCTGTGCACTTTAATTTTTTTGACCATGTCATGACATGGCCCTTGATTTTTGTGAAAATTTATGTCTGCATTATTCATCTCCAAAATGATCTTTTTTTTCTCATTGAATTCTCTGTTACTGTGAGTTTACCTGTATG
The DNA here is from genome assembly GCF_933228915.1 of Telmatherina bonti. NCBI lineage: Eukaryota > Metazoa > Chordata > Actinopteri > Atheriniformes > Telmatherinidae > Telmatherina > Telmatherina bonti. Next base: position 22,837,976 of record NC_136611.1, on the reverse strand, counting down.
AATGTGTGTACCTCAGTGTTAAAATTGTATGTATGGTATGTTCTGGGGCATCAGGTGGCTACAGAGGCCAGACAAGTATAATTTCACCCAGCATCTTTTGCCAGAGGACAGTTTGTGTTTGAGGGTTAGAAGATGCTCTGCCTTGCCGTGGCCTTGTACTAGTAGCCCTGCAAGCAACACATGCACATGCATACACACACCTCCAGGTGGGAAGGTCCCAGCGCATCCTGCAGCTTAGATCAATGCACTTGACACCTTCAAAGGCGGGTGTGGGGCCTGGGCTTGCTCTGGGGTTAAACCTCTTTTAAATAGCCTCCCGCGGGAAGGCAGCTGTCAATAACCCACCATAATTACTGGGGCCAGGCCGCCAAGGGCTCGGCTGCACGGGCCAAATTAAAAATTGATCAGAAGGAGAGAAAACATTATTTTGTGGTAGTATTCCCTGTCCTAACAGCACTACTGCTGCCGTATGTGAAATTTCATCAACTGACGTCTAAGCTAGATATCCAGAGACCTATTTATTTATTGGCTGGCCCCTCTTTCACCCACATAAACAATGCAGTGAACTCCCTGTTGAGAGAAAAAAAATTGCATATTAAGTGTCTTTTGTCGTGTGTATATGTACATGTAGTAAGTGAGAATCAGATTGTGCATACTGCATGAGAATGCAACTGATTGTTATGTGCTTCAGGTAATCGTACATCATCCCCTATCTGTGTTGTGTGTGCACACCTTGAAGCAGTATATTGATTGTAGTCTCATTGAGTTTCTCTTGGCAAAGGACCTGTATTTGTTAGTTAGAGAATGATATGAAGAAGATATGTTCATCCTCAGGCCAGGAAAACACAGTCTGTTGTTTCACAATGCAGTGATTAATGAGTGACAGTTCACAATAGATGATAAAAAAAAAAAATCATGTGATTTTTGTGATCCCCCACCCTCTCCCCCATTTAAATTAAACTCTTTGCATTTTATTATGAATGAAATGCAGTATACTTTGTTATTCCCAGATGGAAATTGCTATGTTGTGATAGTTAAAAAAAGAATTATTCAAGAAATCGTCCCCAATTTGTGCAGCATTTCTGGACAGTCAGCTCCAGCTGCTCCAGACTTGTTCCAAGCTTGAAACCTACCTTCTTCATCCATTTGTTCAGTCTCTTGCAGTCACTAACTCTGCTAGTGCCCAACCTGATAGCTACAAAGCAGATTGCACAACAGACTTGACACTGAATGATCTCCGCTTACTTGATAAATCCAGTCTGCGTCGTCCCTTATTGCAGATTACGTCTTTGTCGCATTTCCAGTTCAGTCTGTAGTCTACCTGAACTTCCAGGCACTTGTTGTCATTAGTGACAAAATTCTGTTCAATAATTTTTGGAATTAACTTTTTTTTAAACTTAGGTGAACTTTTCTTAATATTCAAATCTCACAGATACACAATACAAGACAATGTAATGACAACGTAATCAGAGCTGGTCACAAGCTATGAAAATGTCACTTTTTACTGCTTCTTCAGGCAAACTTTGTTTCACCATGGTCAAGCGTTTTATTGTTCATTTTTTGCTTCTTCAAGCTTTGAGTTAACTGCTGAGGCAGGTCCTCGGATTGTCCCACAGAATTTCTAAAGTACATCTTGAGGCGTCCAAAACTAAACATTTAAACTCCCCAAGTCCTCGTCTTGTTATTAGAATAAGATGTTGCTTGATGTGGCATCCATTTTTTTTTTTTTTACCACTTTGTGAGTTTGTTAGAGAATCTTCATAATTTATTCACAGTTTTGCACCGCACTCACTCTTCACAGACAAAATCATTGATATTTCACCTTCAAATTATTTACAATTTTGTGTCATTTATTTGCATATGTCCCAGTTTTAAAGGCCTTTATTCATGGTTTATTTTCTCCTGTTGTTTCTTCACCTAGCGGCAGGACATAGACAGTCTCGATAGAGGTAGAGGAAGTCCCAGTTTGTTCAGGTGTGGAGAGATGAGGCTGTTCAGGTCCACTACTGATCTGCAAGGTGACAGAGTGGTGGTTTGACAGGAAAGCTTTACAATCATGGAGGGTGTGTGGTCTTTTGGGCTGAAGGCAGGGAGGGAACTGAACCTTTTTGAAGAATTGTCTAAGGTCATTAGCTCTGTCCAGACTTCCATCAGCCTGATCTTCTTTAACTCGAAGCCGGTGAGCTTTTTCATTACTGACCACACATCCCTCACATTGTTCTGTTGGAGCTGACTTTCTAACCTTTTCCTATCGTCCTCCTTGCACTTCTTAATCTTTGATTTAGTAATTTTGTTTTATCTTCAATAACTCATGGTCTCCCTCCATGAAAGCTTTCTTTTTTATATTTAGCATTTTTTTCAGGTATTAGTGATCCAGGGTTTGTTATTGGGGAAACATCTCACTGTTCTTGTTAAAGTGATGCTGTTCATACAGAAGTTGATATAATTTCATCTCCATGTGCTTCACAGAGGACAATCACGTCTCAAAACACCCTTTCAGAGCATCCTCAGCTTTAATAGACCAGGTTTTATGACTGGTTGCTGCAGAATGATTGACTTGTAGGTTAAAGTGAGAAGAACCTGATTATGGCCCTTCACCTCCCAAAGCAGGCAGGGCACAGGATGCATTTTTAACATTTCTAAAAAAAAAAATTAAGTCCAAAATCTTTTTGTTTCTGGTGGAGCAGCTTACAAATAGTTGGAATGTTGATGATTTTGCAAAGAGAGAGAAAGAGGCTTTTTAAATCTTCAGCAATCACAATTAATGTGTGGGGATGCTGTATTTTTTTAAGGTAAACTTAATGGGTAAATAACATTGACACAAATTTACTGATAACTGTTCAATGTCCTTCGTCCAGATGTTCTTTATGGTGACCTGTCCATGATGGCACCAACAGAGGTTAAAAAGTACTGCAGTTCCACATTCCTATAGTTTTTCTCTGTGTTTCTTGTTGTTGTCTTCTTGCTCTGGCTTTAAACAGTGTACGGACACATTTGAGTTCTGCATGTGTTCACGCAACCATGTGTTTGTGAAGCCCATATAATTGCATTTCCTTTATTCTTTTTCAGATCTTGTATCACCTTAATCCCACCCATATTGTTAACTATATATCTCTCGTTACCCATCACACAGGTTGGAAGAAATGGTTTCAATTTCCACTTTTCACAGCCTTGCTCCTGCCCTGCATCCCAAAATACAATAAAAAAAAAATCACTTGAGCAGCACAGCCTCTAAGACTTAACTTGACAGCGGTGGTCTTGGAGAAAAGTTGATTGTAAAAAAAAAAGAAATAAATAAAATAAAAGAATAACACAGTATGGTCAGATCTGCTATTGTTTGCTCCCACCATGCAGCACAATATAGAGTACAGTGTATGTAGATTTATAATTACATGTAAAATTTCAAAATAAAGACTTCTTAGTATTTGGATGTTGATAGTGTGCTGTGCTGATTTGACATGATAAGGAACTGCTGCTGCTGCTCCAGAAGCATAAGTACAAATGTTAGTTGCAGAATCGAAATCCTTTTTACCTTTGCTCATAAAGTTCTTGCACAATCAGACAGACACACTATGTTGCTTTGAGAATGGCAGATTGGAAATAACAAAAGGGTGAAACAGAGAGGAGTATGAGAGAAGAACCTGCCAGCTAACTGTGAAGTGTGCATTCATTAGCCTATGTGTGATAATAGACTAAATGTTTTTTTTTTCTCTCAAAATTAACAAATTATATCATCAAAAAGGCTTTGTCTCAGTGTGTATGTGCATGAACAAGAGTGTGTGCACGTATATATTGGGCGGGGGGGTAGTAGGTCATTTGCAGCTGCAGGCTGTGTATGTGTGTCCCAATGGGAAGGTCTTGTTTAGTCTCTTTTCCAGAGGGCCCAAGGCAGTATGTGGTGGATACCTCTTCACTCTCTCTGTGGGAACACTCTTCTACGGCCAATACACACATACTAAAACACAGGAAGACACAAACACGCAGAAAAACCCTCCATAATCATTTGTATTAGTTGCCACCTTTTGCAGCAGCATGTCTGTCAGCTTTACTTTGTTTTCAAATAGAGTGCAACAATTAATAATATGTTTATACACAAAGGCTACACAAACACACAAGAAGGACTTTTCTAAACTTTACATGCTTCCTCCTTCACAGAATGTTTGCAGAGGTTAAAAATGCTTAGTTGGGGATGTTTCGGCGGGAAACTAAGTGTTGTGAAGAGGACGTGCTGAACAGATGATTCACTGTAAATTGCTACTGCACTACACACACTACAAAAAACAAGAAAGAAAACACACAAACACAATTAAACGCCGAGAATCTCTTTAGATTAAAGTTGAAACTGGCTATACGCTCTCCAGTACCGGTATCATGCTCCCGGACCGTTTGTGTCACGCTGTGATCGATGATATGACTCAGTGTTTAAATAGGGGTTGCCAGGGTTCCAAGGGTACATTTATGTTGGAAGCAAACAACAGCAAATATTTCTGTTAATAGTTAGCGCAAAACCTAAATAAAAAAGATACTCTTGGTCTGTTCTGATTTCTCTGTAGACAAATGCAGCAATAGGAAAATGTGACGTGCTTGTTTATTATTATTATCTTAATAGTTTCAGTAGTGCTCTAAGGTCACAGCAGGATGTTGAGTGAAATTGTTTTTTTTTTTTAGCTTTCTAGTTTTTTTCCCCCCAACTTGACAATATGTAGTATATGAAATTGCAGGACTTTTGGCTATGTCTGGTCATAACGACAGTACATTGAAGATGAAAACTTCATTTTAGCACACCTATCTTCTAAAACTGATTTCAGCCTACATTCTCTGTAAACTTGAAATACACAGTCCACACAGTGCCATCGCTTCATTGTAAGAAGGTCCACCATGCTTCTCTGTGTGGAGTTTACATATTCTCTGATTAAAAATCACCAGTCATCAGGTTAAAAAGTTTGCATATTCTCTACGTGTATCCATAGGCTTTCTCCAGGCACTCTGACTTCCTTCCAGAGTCCAAAGCCATGTGAGTCAGGTTCTCTAAATTATCCCTAGAAGTCAGTGTGATTATGAGTGGTTGTTTGTCTCTGTGTGAGCCCTGTTGTGGACTGGCCACCGTTCTGAAGTGAGATAAGAATGTATAGAAAATAGATGGAAGAATATTTCAAGTGATGTTGGTGTCTGATTGTAAGCTGTTCTTTTTTTCTTTTTTGTACATTTGTGTGGCAGAAAACTTTTTGTCAGTAAATCTGTGCAGCCTTAACAGTGGAAATCATATTGCTTCCTGGACTCAGTGTCAGCTTAGAAGTGGATGAAATCTGTTTTACTTAGCTATATTGGCAAAGGATTTTTTTGTTATTCTTATTTTATTTGTAAGATTTTTTCATGTGTGAGAAAAAAATGCATTCCAGTGTAAATGTACATTTTAAAGTAAGAACGGGAGTCTCTCATTTTACATTCCTTTGGAAATGTATTGCCAGCTAGATCAGAGAGGAGGAATAAGACATTTAAGGTATTCAGTGACTATTTCATTGTAAATATTATTCAAGACAGCTATGTGTGGCAGTATTTTTCACAGAGGAACGAGGAGTCAAACTTTGCTTTTGATACAACATTGGTAAATATGAGGTTTGATAAAGTCATCTTTATGCTGTTCTGCTCAGTGTTATGTCACAAAACACTAAGGCCAGGATGTGAACTTCCTCACTGACCAACAGCATGCTTATATTTATTACATGTTCATTATTTTTCTGTGTAAGGGGTCAATTTCAAAACAAAACTGTCTGTTTAGTCTGCTTCCCCTCCCCTTTATCTGATACGTGGTCATGATATGTGTTATTATCCCATTTTATGCTGACAGCCTATATCTTAAGCCCCTGCGGAGCACACCATGCAATGCTTGGCTGACTTGTTTGCACTAATGTCAAGTTTAAGCGGTTAGCAGACGGTTACCATATGCTACTGTGCTGCTGTCGCCCCTCATGTCAGTCAAACAAATGTCAACCAACGCTCACAACACAGTACACCACTGCAAAACACACTGACAGAACACAAGTCTACATATGCAGTAAGTCATACATGCACCCACACTGTAGACATAAGCACATACACAAGAAAAGAATAAGAGAAGACGCATGCTGTTTGAGATGTCATGAGAGGACACTGTAGCCCGTCTCCCTGAAGACTCTGGTGTACATTAGCTAACTGAAGGATGTAGCAGCAGCCATAGTGATGTTTGAGAGGATACATGGTGTCTGTACTGCATATATCTTATCACACATGCATAAAAACTACAACATACAAATGGACTCAGGCTTCGATCAATCACAATTTGCATCTTGCCGATAAGAACACTTGCATCCGTCACATCACCATCACGATATTCTGTTGGCTGTTTTCAGTGGCAAAAAGCTAAAAACCCTTTGTCCTGGTTGCCACTAATACTTTATGGCTTTTGTAGTTAAACATTCACTAAGAAGTATTTTATTTATGTAATTACTATTGAAAGTCATCAGATTAAAAAAAAAAAACTGTCCTTAGAGTTAAATCACATTATCAAGTGACCTCTTTCAATCAGAAGGGATAAAAAAAAAAACTAAAAAAAAACCTTTATTAAGTCATGCAGACTTAGGTCAGTTTTGCATTGTGTTAGTTCTCATAGATTTAATCTGAGTACAATAGTGAAAGAGGGTCAAGGTGCACAGGCAGTGTTATCATTTGCCCAAGACTGAGATTTTTCTTTTAAAGTATTAAGTTTTTAAGATGCCATGCTACATGACAGTTCATATTTCCCTCACATGCACACTTTTACATCGCTGCACAACCTTTATTTGGGAGAAGTTTGATATAGTTATAACTTTTTAACTCGGCGTGAAGTAAAGAAACACCTTTTACTGTCTTCCTTTCAGTTTCTCACACAACTTTTATTGTTAGCTCAACATAAATAAAAAATTTTTGATGAAATAAAAACAGAAATTGTCTCAGCCAGACATGACTATCACCACCAATTCATAATCACTCTTTGCTGCCCATCCTGTTTGATGGAGAAGAGTGACTACACCTGTGCCTGAATCCAATAATGTAGACAAGAATATTCAGCATTGTTTTGTTTTAGTTTTTTTTTAATTTGTCAGTCGCTGTCATATAATTGTGACTTTGTGCATCTCAGACTTGTGGTTTGATCAGGGTGCAAATGTTACAAAGTTCAAACTAGTAAGACTACTGTAGCAACTTTTATGGAGGAGTAACCTGGAAGCCAGTGCAGTTACTATTGGATTAATGGTAAATATTTCTTGTCTGAAAAGGTATCACGATAAATGCCAGATCATCATGTAGCTGGGTTTGGCTTCCACTACTTGTCTATTGAAGCTATGAAGCTCTTTGGTTTCTTTTGTAATTTTCCCATCATCATTCAGAAGAGTCACCATAAGTATGAATGTATTAATTAAATATTGTGTCCTCCACCTGATAAAAGTGTACAATATCTGTTTTTATACATCTTTCCTCTTCTCAGTATCCATCATAACATGTTACTGTCTTTTTTTTTTATGTAAACACAGTTGTTTTGTTTTTCTTCATGTTCAGAAAGGCAGAGTGGCCCTGCAGCTCTCTGTTCATTTTGACCTTGTTCTTACTCACCTTCCCCTCTTTCTCCTGAATTTCCTTCCTCTTTTCTGCCTTTTCTAATATTTCTGTTTGCTGTTCACCTCCCGGGCTGCCTCTGTGACTGCATTATCCAAACTGCAGAAAAGTAGCCTTTGGAGTCATTCTCTTTGGCCTTTGACAGATCAAGGTGGCAGTGTGTGACCATGGAGGAGGATTGGGCTGTTTCTGCATTCTGCTTTGTGTTTCTGTCTCATTTTCTGTCTGTGCTATTTCTAACTGCCTCTCTCCTTCTGCATATTCCTTGTTCTGTGTCTAAATTTAACATTAGTCAAACTGCTGAGCAGCAGCGGTGATGGACAGTGATAAAGAAATAACATTATAGTAACAGTAACATGACATGATTCTCCACAACCCCAGGGAATGACAAGAGAGAGAGGCACTATAATCCATTTTAATTTCACTGATATCATTGTAACAGTAGAGGGAGGGAAAAAGGGGGGAGAGAAGTGAGATGTCTCAGACCAGAGACTGTACTGTAGCTGACTGCAATGACCTAGTTGCAACCCCTTTGAAGTCCACAGGCTGATCTTCCTCTATAGGCTGCAGAGGAGATCTGCCGCATACAGCTTTATTAGACTGGTAGAGGGGGAGGAGAAAAAAAAATTATGCATTCTCAAGAGTATGTGCCTGGTTGCATGTTTTAGAGTATAGTTTTGGCTCTGGATGTAACCTCTCTAAGCTTTGCAAATGTGTGTATACACATGCATATATTTGTATTTGGCAGATATCCTTTTTTGAAACGTGTAGCTGTAATGTTAGGCCAAACACAGCCTCTATCCTTTAGCCCAGCACATTAGGAGACAGTGGTGCATTGTCAGGAGAGCTGACCTAGAATACTCCAATCACTCTAAATTCAACCCCCTGTTTGCCCTCTCCTGTGATCGCCATGCTGCCAGTGCTGCAGTCTATAGTGTGTGTTTGTATGAAAGTGCGACTATGACCCAGTTCAGTCACTGGTGTTGCCAGGCTTGCCCCTGGTGAGGGCATGGATATTACTGGACAAAACCTTCAAATGTGTGTGTTCAAGCACAGCTGTGATTTTTTTTTTATGTCATGTTAAGCGGAAAAACATGAGCATAACAAGTATAAATTGCTGCAAAAATATTTTTTTAAAAATATTTTTTAATCTCTTCTAGATTAAGATAATTTATGTCCTTAATCAGACACATGCTCACAAATGCAAAGTCTGCTATGACTGCTCATTGAACTCTCCTAATTATCCAGAGTGTTCCTTCACCCTTCCATCCCTCTAACCATGCATCTCTACCTGCTTCCTATTGAGGACCTGTGTGTGCAGAGACTCTGCTGGGGGCATGCTTAACCTTTTTGCTTCTGCACAACACAAAAAATGCAGACACACACACACACATGCTCTTCTTCAACTTGGGCATCAATTAAAAATCCACTTCATTTTTTTCCCCTTCCTTTCTCCTTTCCTCCTTTCTTTCATTCTCTTCCTTTGCCTTCTTTTTGAAGTTAGCCTGGGGCTTTGCAGAGCCTCATCAACCCTTTGCCTTGGCTAGATTGCATACAGGTACCCTCTGTGACTATTTCAAATGACTTAATTAGCTTCTGAGTGCAGCGGGTTGGAAGAAGCCTTCTCCCTCACCATGTTCCTCTCTCTCTGTGTCTGTCTCTGCCTTCGTAGTAAAAAATGATTGAGCCCATGTAACACATTTAGTGCCTTGCCCTGTGGTTTTACTTTCTGGGTCATGCTCTGGCTGTGAAGCTGGGTGCCTATCACCTCATAGAGTAAGATGACACATGTCAATTCATTCACTCAAGCACACACACTCTATCACATACACAGACGTGTACATGCCTTTCACTTTATTTAATTTGATTATCACTCTGTGATGTTTAGGTTTAAGCAGTATCCACCTACCATAATTTTTAATTGATACCGTTCACTTATGCAATATTTTATTAATCTTCTAACAAAGAAGGATGTGAGCTAGACACAGATACATACACACACACACACACACACACACACACACACACACACACACACACACACACACACACACACACACACAAAGGTCTTGATTTGCTTAGCTATTTTGTGTTATGTCTTGTGAAGTTTCAGACATAATCCAACAGATTTGTTGTGCTGAGTCCCCTGGTATGAATTCCCATACACTTTAATGATCAAGGTGAGTACTTGTTTTTGGTGCACCTGTATTGTTGTCAGTAACAGAAACGTCAAGGGCGTGCCCCACTGTAGTGCTGGAAAAAAAAACCTCTTGTATGCACATCCATCTCAGTCCTGCTGCCACACATGCACCACGAATGCATTACTCATGGGCACTGCACACACAAATATAAATAAAAAAAAAGCAAGTCTTCTCAACTCCTATTCCTCAGGACATCAAGAAAACATGTTGGATGTTGTCATTTTTGTTGTCCTCTGTTGCTATTCATGACTTTCAATCTGAGCCTGTCAGAGTGGTTTGCACTAGTGTGAGCGTGATTGAATAAAATACCAATTTCATAAACCACCACAAACTTCATGAAGAAGTTTTTTATTTTAAAGTTTAATGTTTCCTTTTACTTCTTTTAGAACTGTCACCTGTCAAGGTCTTGAGAGTTGAGGAGTGTTCTCCATAAAGCTTTATTGTAATGAAGTGCCAGATGAAAAGACCACAAGGATGTGAACAGTAATGGTCATCAATGACTAAATGAGTTCTCTCACTCCTTAGGGTAGGAACAAGATCTCAGGGGGTTTAAGAGTGCAATGCGCCTGTTAACTTCTGGCTCTCTGGTCTAGCCATAGTTTGCTGGCTAGCTTGAGGCATGTGTTAAAAACCTGCTCCCGCTAAATTAAGTTTGGCTGTGTGCACAGCCTATGGCACCATCCACATGCACACAAGAGCAAGTGAACTCACAGCTGCTTGAAGCCAGGCACTCACCAATACAAGTGCAAACTCACACACTTACACACACACACTCCCCCATTACCCACTCTTAATTGGATACCTTCCGCCTTTCTCTCTTCCACTCTTTCTCTCTTTTGGATAGGCCTACAGGCCTGTTGGTATGCTGGCACACAGCAGCAGAGTTGGGCATGCGAACAGGTCTGGGGGCATGGAAGAAATTAAAAACAGAGAAGTGATACAGATGGGTGCTGGGGTGAGCTTGAGTGCATGACTGCTTGATGAGAGAAGCTGTGTTGTTGAGATATTTATTTTACACTAAATATATTTTAAGTATTACTGTATATTCAGCAGCTGGTTAGAGAAGCTGGTTATAGTGAGTCAGAAAACAGAGTAGGAGATTCATCTCTCCGTTTTCAGCTTGTTGAAGAGTTGTCATGTGCTGTCAGCCAGCTTGTTCTCCATGTGGCTGTCACTGCTCTGGATTGGAGCTGTGGGTCCCAGCTTCCTGCCAATTGGTGAACTGTGTGCGATTGTGTTGGAAGCTGTGTGTGCGCGTGTGTGTGTATGTTGCCCTGAGAGCACTTTGTTGATTCTGCTCTGCAGTGTCAGTGACACATTGAGCAGGGTTCAGTTGGAGTCCCCTGGTTTTCCCCGTACTGTGTTTACTTCTTCTGTTTACTCCCCCAAAACATTCTCAAATCTATTACCTTTCTCACTCTGTCTTTTTCCACCTATTTCTCACTGTCTGTCGATCTCTCTTATTTACTCCTGACTTCTCTTGCCTTGTCGTTTCAAATCAGTAGCTGTATGGTAGTCAGGTGGCGTGCCAGTCGACATTCAGTGTTCGTGTCTTCCTCAGCAGGAGGCAGAATTGAGTTTCTACCTCATCATCCACCTAGCTTTTTTTTCCTCTTTTTTTTTCTCTTTTTTTTATTTGCCTGAAAAGTTACAACCAATTCCTTCCTCTGTTATTAATTTTCAAGATGAAGAGTTTGGGTAAAATAATAAAATGTGAAATGCGCAGAAACCTATAATCAAGAGGGTTTTTTTTGTTTTTTTTTTGGTAAAAGGGCTTGTTACCTTTTTTTTTAAAAAAAAAAGTATTCAGTACTGATACTGTAAATACAATTAGAATTATCAACTGCTTAGGTCTTGTTGTATGGGAGCAGTGTGGATGTAGCCTCATCATGTGCAATTAGAGGTTTCACAGTGTCACTTAGTGGTTAATGTATCGTACTAAAAGTCTTTGTGATAAAAAAAAGAAAAGAAAATTCCAAGCTAGAAGGATTTTTCTGGGAGTCTGGGAGCTTGGCTATTCACTTGAACTTTGGTTATTCACTTTGTTACATAAAAAGCTGATAAATTTGGACCATCAAGATATCTTTGATGACTTTTTATATATGCTTGGCCCCACATCATCCCCTTAAAATTCTCTGGACTGACACAGGTAGATGACTAGCTTTGCAGTTTTAATTGTTCCCACCTGCGTTGTTTATAACACACACAACAGGCTGACGTTACCTCTCAGGTTTCTCACACACAGAAGAGACATGTACTCACACAGGTTCTTCCTGCTGTTAAACAACTTGTGAGGAATGTGAGGAAAAAAAAAACAAAAAAAAAAACAAAGAGCTAAAATTTGGCATTGATGCACTGAAGTATAAAGTGGACTGCTCTTTCTCTAAAAGTGGATGCTTAATGTCTAAATAAGACAACTTGTACAGTCTGAAAGTCTGAAAAAACATTTCAAGTAGAACCTCTTTTATTAGCATGTGTTCAGCTGTTTGTAAGAGGAGGGACAGTGCATGTGTCTGTCTACAGCGCCACTGGAGCTTGCCTGTCAACCTCAGGAGTTCAGTGAAGATGCCAACATAGGCATCATTGCCATTACAAATTAATATCTAACTGGATGCTTATTTTTCTGTTTTTGATTAATATCTATTGATTTTTTTCGTTAACAACCCTACGGAAGTATCAACACTTTTTTTTTTTGATCTGGCAAATTATCGGAGGAGAAAAATTCATAATGATTTACTTCCTTTAAAGGATATATCACAGTCTTCAGTGGTGATAACAAAATGATGTCCAACTAATACTATTTGAATTCACACTGCATAAAACGGATCTCAGAATAATGAAATAATCATTGACTTTTCTTACCCAAACAGCATCACCTCTAAAACAACTTCATTAAGCTGTGTGCTCATTATACAACCTGTGTTACGGTTTTATAACAGCCGTCCTGGCTCAATGTGTGATGGTATGAAGCGATAGTTTACATACCCAATGCCAAGGGCATCACCAAGGGCTCATGAATGAGAGATAAAAAGAAGTAGAAGTGGAGCAGAGGAAGAGAGAGAGAGAGAGAGAGAGAGAGAGAGAGAGAGAGAGAGAGAGAGAGAGAGGTGTTTTTTCTCTGCATCCCTGTGACCGGTTAATTAGCCTGCTACTCTACCAAGCTTCAGCTGCAGGGACAGGGTTCAATAGTTCATCTATCTACCACTGAGCTACAATGGTGGTAGAGCTGGATTACCTGCTTTGCCTGCTACCATACCCCAGTCTTACACGTACCTGTCTTGTTCAGCAAACTGGAAAACAAATCAGTTCAAAGAGCTGGCAAGGTGGCTTTACATAAAGACTTTTGCTCTGAGCAGAACCATGATTGCGTACTTGATAAGATTTCTCTTGCTATGTGGTAAAAAAAAAAAAAAAAAAAAAGAAGTTGAAACAGAAGTATGCCAAATAATACATACACTTTAAAGATAAGAGATAACCATAGATTAGGTAACAGATCAACGCTGACAGTTGTAATTTAAAATGAGGTGTTTTAAAAGCCTTTCCGTAGCTACGTCAGCCGCACCTGCTAAAGAATAAAAGCTCTCAACAGTCAATGAAGTCCTGTTGTCACACATTATGTTCATATTATACATTTTAAGCATTTTTAAAGCATTGGCCACAAATTGACAATAGCATCAACAAAAAACATTTTGCCACCTCATACACAGTGAAAATTTGAGCGCTTTAGTTCTTTTTTTGCATGATATTTTGCCATTGAACAAAAACCTCCAAATACATACAGCTGAGGTTTTCAATAAGCTCTTCACTACTAATACATACTGTGAATGATAAATGAAGATATTTGTGGAGTTCCAAATCTTATAGTAAAATTTGACATGTGCACATACAGTCAGATGCATTCTGATATTGCAAGCTTGCAGTAGATAGAAACTGGGCTGTAAGATAAAGTGGCTGAAATGTTTTTGTTAGAAAAGCTATACAATAGACGATATACTAGAATCTGTCCCCCTTTTTGTTCATCTTTTTTCACCTACTGTAATAATCATAATAATGGATAATAACAGCAGCACATCTCAATGAATGCAGTGTTATATTATCAAGAACAGAAAAATAAAAACTGTATGCCTTTGAAAACTTCACAGTTAGGGCTTTTTAGTTGGTTTATTTTAGGAATCTTGTAATAGAAAGCTTTGGCAGTGAAGGTGCAATTCTGTTGCCAATATAATCAGCCAATATATTTGGTTTTTTGACTCTTTTTGTTTTCTTCCTAACGCAAGAACTTCCCTGAACTTATCTGGTTGCGTGCCAGTTGCACCACCACTAGCTTCCTGTTGCTGGCAAAACAGAGTACTGCGGAGGGTTAATTTAGCTAATGAAGTTGTCAGAGGCGTGTAACACTGAGGCTGATGGGAGAGCCTGCCAGGCAGCCAATAGTAAAGCTGTGGCTGTGATCAGCCGAGCATGATGGGAGACCACCCTGCGCAGCGAGTGTTGAGACCCGACACAGCCACCAGATCAAAGAGCTGGTCCTCTAAAATCCCAGCCATTAGAGAGATGCTGAAGTGTAAATCATGCACATGCTGTAATTTGTGAGTATTCAGTCACAGACTTGGATGCTCACAAACATGGACAAATACACATTAATGACTTGATAACATTTGTCCTGATGCTGAAAAAATGTTGAGTCGTGACTCAGATAACTTGTAGAACTTTGCACAACTGGCTGAAACAAAACAACTGGCTAATGAAATTAGGTACATTTAAAAATCATCACTTAATTTTTATCTGTAGCTTTATATTAGTTCCTTCTGTCCTTTTTCCATAAGCTCTTTGCCCTTCCTCCACGTCCATGCTCCTCTCCTCTGTTCACCCATATCATGTTTTTCTTTCGGTTGCCCCTCCTTAGTTAAGATATCTCATTAATAACCATTTTCTTTTGCCTGTCTCCAGTTAGCCTCCAGTGTTAGCTCGCTGTTCATTCTCTCACCCCACTGCCTCTCCTTTATCCTCCCTCTCCAGTCCTCTGCTCTCTGCTCTGCCCAGGGTTCTTGTTTGAAATTCAAGCATGGTGCAGTGAAACGGCAATAACCTACATACAGATCTTTTTTTCTTATTCTTTTCTCCACTTTCATCCTTTATCCATCATTCATTTCATTATCAGTCATTTTAGCCGCTGTAACCCTGTAACATTTTTTTTAAAGGATTAATGATAAAGCAATATTCCTTATTTATGTATTGAAATGTAAGTGTCTTTAGTGTTTTTTAAACATATTACTTTATATTTTTCTTACTTTATTTTTGTTCTCTCCAAGTGAAGCCGTTGGAAACTCGTGAAATTGGTGTCTCTCTACTTTTGGTTGACTGAAAATATTGACCTGTACTGTCGTCTTTTTGTTTTGCTACTTATTTTGCACTATCCAGCAGTTTCTGTGGGTAACTTAACCTGCACATGTGTGTATGTGTTTGCAAGTGTGGGATGCTGAGGGTACTACTAGGGTATGCCCCGCTGACTTCTTGCTGAACTCCTCTCCTGCAGATTAAAATAAAGACAGGAAGAGGAGGAGACCAGATGAGAGAAAAACAAAGTTTGTGTGTGCAAGGGGAGGGGGGGGAATGATAGAGACTGAGTAAATACTATTATGTGTATGTGTATGCATGTGTGTGGTTTGTGTGAAATTCCTGGTGCTTTTGCTTATATATGGAAATGGCATATGTTGGCAGTGGGTGGCAGTGCAGGAAAAGATCGGGAACCTGAGTCAGAGGATTCAAGGAGGAAAAAAACCCTCCATCCTTATGCTGTGCATGGATAACAGTGACATTCATCACCCCCTCCCCCTTTTTTTCTATTTCTTTCTTTCTTTTCTTTTTGAGATCTGTCATTACCCTTTTAAGCCTTTATGTTTCTCTATTGTGAATGAGTTGATTCCGTGCCAGCTCGCCATTATAATTATTTATGTGTGCTAATTGTTTGCGTTTTGAGGTGTGCACTATTTAAAGTACAAAGAAGAGAAAAAAAGGGATAATTTTATTTGTTTTAGTTCTTACTCTAAATTTTGGATTTACATGCAAGATAGCTAGTCTAATAAAATGCTGTTTGAACCCCTTGTGTGCGTATCTGTGTGTGTGTCCACATGGCTCATCTAGATTAACCCTGATTAATATGTAGTAAAAGCCCTTCAGTATTACCTGGGTTATGAGGTGCCTATTTCCCATGCTCATATTTGTCTGTTTAATGTACAGTAATTAATATTGCATAAAACACTTCTAAAGAAGTGGTGAAATGAAATAGTCATGCTTAACTTTAGAGCAAGATCCTCAAAGTTGGTCAACTTTAATGATTAAAGAAGTAGGGCTAAGGGCAATTTGCATTTTAGTACCCAGCGAGGGCTGCAAAATGAGAATGAAAAGAATATTATTGCTTGGTATTGATTTAAACATAGGGTCAGAACATGGTTTAAATATTATAGTGCCAATCCACTATGAGAGTTTTGTGTTTGTGTATTTAAAAGAAAAAAGAAGACGGGTAAAGAGAGAGGGGCAGCTATTTTATTGATGGCAAGCCAGATTTTTCTTTCCTGAATAATTATGACCCTGAACTGATGAGATATTGCTTTGAAAAGATGAGAGTACACATGAACTGTGGATGAACTGGAACCTGCATATGAACTGAAGCGGTAGCCCAGCATAGCACCCCTCCTGTTCCCCAGATTAGGTAATTGTAAAGTAACTCGGATGCTAATATTGATGAATATTTGTAGGAGTCTATGAGGCTGGAGTCCTGCATGGTGCAGACACAAATGTGACATTAACTTTTGAAAAATAAATGGATAATTTCTTTGTGAGTGTGCGTTTGATGTTATTGGGGAGCAGAGAAACAGAGACAGGGATATTTGGTGAAACTGAGCTGGCAGGTGAGCAGACGTTTGCTCCAGGCTGCTATTCTTTTCTTTTGATACAACAGGCTTTATAAAACAGCCATGATCCTCAAAACCCTTCCCCCCCTTTTCTCCATCTTTTTCACCCTCTCTCTCCAAAACTGCCACCCACTGCATGTAATTTGTAAAGGACTTTAATAATTTTATGCTTCAGATCTTACCTTTTTGTGGTTGTTTTTTTTCTGAATAATTTAAAACTTGAGCAGTGGATCCTAAGACAGATGTGTTAGGAAACTGTTGTACTAGATCTGATAGATAGGTGGCACTGTACTTTCAGTCTTGATCAGTATCCTCTGCATCATTCCATTTTGCTCTCTACTTATCTAGCAATCTTATACTGTATGTGATGTATTTCAAGTTATCACAGTAGCTCCTGATTTGGAAATTTACATTGTCTTTTTCAGTTCCCATTGTCAAACCGTTTCCAGGGAAGTAATCTGTTTTTTCGTTGCTCTTGACATCCATTTAGGCTATCTGTCCATTCTCCTTACCTCATTTACCTCTGCAGGTATTTCCCACTTTAATTTTAAAATGCAGTGATCCTAAGCACCTGTTAGATGTGGTTTTTCATTCGTCTGGGTCCAGTGAAGGGTCTGTAAAAGAACAAATGGGTAAAAAATTGTTACTGCCAACCATCAAGTCAAAAAGGATGTAAGCATATAGCACACACACCTCTCTCTTACACACACGCATTCACACACACTATCTAGATCAATTCTGTGGCTCTCAGGGAGTACAGAGAGATCAAGCCCTAAGAGCTTATGGAAATTGATGGCTTTGTTAACGTAACACCCACTTCTCCTTTGAGACCTACAACTGTGGTCATTTGCTTCATTCTTAAACTTTTATCATCCTTTTTGTTTTTCCTGTTTTTCCATCCTTTTTTCTCGTTCAGTGACATACGGTTTTTAATATGCATCTAACAGATAAAAAGCCAACACTCAGACTCTGCTCTTTCACTTTTGGCAGTTAAACTTGCTTGTATTTTTATTTTTATTTTTATCTTGAGAAAAAAACTATTATATATAAATAAATATGTATATGTATATGTATATGTATATGTATGTGTGTGTATATATAAATATATGTATATATATATATATATATATATATATATATATATATATATATATATATATATATATACACACACATACATATATATAAATATATATATATATATATATATATATATATATATATATATATATATATATATATATATACACACACACATACATATATATATAAATATATATATATATATATATATATATATATATAAATATATATGTATATGTATATGTATGTGTGTATATATATATATATATATATGTGTGTGTGTGTGTGTGTGTGTGTGTGTGTGTGTGTGTGTGTGTGTGTGTGTGTGTAGTAAAGGTTTGGCAGGATTTAGGTCATATTCATTCCTCAAATCTGTCTGTACTTGTTAGTTCTTGATTTATTCAGTCATTCATGCACCCTGCAACTAAAAGGACTACATGATTTTTTTATGCAGTATGGTTTACTTTGTATTTGCCTCAGTCTTCCAAAAGCAGAAGATTAATGTCAGTTATTTTCCTTCCTTTATCTGTACTGTCTTTTCCCTTTTTTGTAAGGTTCTGAAGCAAATCTCTATTTGTTAGATGGCATTTAAACCAAGTTTTATTGTGGCATGTTTGAGCCAATCTTGTATCCTGATTCTCTTCATCCCTCCATGTGCTTTCCATCTCGCTCATTCAACTTGAGAGTTGAACATCTGCCGTGCCCAAGTTTCCCACATGTTCGCAGGGTCAGCCAGAGTAGCTGGGTGAGTGCCAGCCTGCTGAGAGTGAGGGCCAGGGCAAGCCAGCATTAGGTTTGACCGACAGTGAGACCTGGATAGACATACATGAAGGTAGAGGCGGGGCTGCAGAGCTTGTATCCTGCTGATTAGAGTTCACAGCATCTATACACACAGGATGGGCTTTTCAACATACCCCTAACGTGGCCATGACTCCATGGACTAGGGAAGTGTCTGTGGGTAGTTTGTGTGTCAGAAAGAGGCATACACACTTTTTTTCTCTGATGGGTAAGGCAGTGTAAACTTTTCACCCCACTTGCTCATGTGATCTGACTAAAACTGCATTCCACAGAAAAACGCACGCACCCTCCACTTGTGTGTATGTGTGTGGGTTTCTTGGCTAATAGTGCAGTACTAAGAGCAGTGGACTGTGGATTACATCTAGTTCAGACAGTTTTCTCTCTGCTGGTCAATTCGAGGTCACTTTTACAAACCTCTTTACATGCAGCAGTCAAGTGTTCCTGAATGAGCAGTTTTACATGCATCTCAGTGATAGAATGGCTATTTTTACTGTTCCTTATCAAAGTTTTTTTCTCTCTCCTTTTTTTTTTTTTAATTGTATGCTTCTCTGTTTTCTTTTTAATAGAATATATTGTTTGGATTTTTTGTGTCGGGGTTGTTAATCTTTGAGTTCGTCACTTTCTCAAAAAACTGTTGCAAGCAAAGGAGGTGTGATGATTGTCAGTTGATGATGTGCCTGTTTCTGTATTTGTGTGTGTGTGTGTGTGTGTGTGTGTCTGTGTGCTTAGTCTTTAGCAGTGTGCCACATCTCAAGCCCCTTATTCTTGGATAATTGTGCTGCAAGTCCTCAGCCTCCCCTTTACCCTGAAAACCAAGCTCATTGCGTTCCCCAAAGAACCCCCACCCACCCACACACACACACATACTGGGTAAAGAAAAAAAAAGAAAAATCCCAAGTTGTCCTTGTGCATAAAAGTAGATTCTACTCTCCAACACCTTTTCAAATTAATATTTGTGATGGGCGCCATTCTGCCAGCCCCAGTTTCTGTTCCCGGCCTTTGTTCCTGCGTTTGATGTAATGGAGGCAAGGACAAAGAGGAGAGCAGGCAGAGTGTGTGAAAATGGTAGTTAAGTGGGCTTAAGGGCTCCTTCAGTACCTACTGAAAGGCCTGGACCCTGAATAGGACCCTCGCACTGCTAAGCTGTAGTGCAGTAAACAAGACAGGTCCAACACAAAGGTGCGTCTCAAATGAGCACAGACACCCTCGTCCTCCTTTTCCATGCCCCCAACCTCCCACCCGACTCTGACATCTGGCCAGTCCCAAGATCTTACAGAGTCCTCTCTCTTTTCCTCCCCTTTACCCCACCTTCATTATTTTCCTTTTTTTTTTTTTTTTTTTTTTTTTTTTTTTTTTTTTTTGCTTTCCTTCATATCTTTTCACTTGTTCCTTCGTGTTTCTCTGCACCCTCTCTTAGTGCATGTGTGTTTGTGTTTTGTTTTACCAGTCCTGGCTGGACAGCTTGCTCCCCCTAGCCAGCCTCGTCCCCAGTGCTTGGGCGGTTCGGCTCTTTTGTTTGGTTAATTGCAATGAGTATTATGTACTAGTCTCTCGGAGGTCCACGAAAGACAATTAGACAATCCCAAGAATTTAATGAGACACCACCAGCCCCAATCCCCCATCCTCTGCTTTGAGAGACACCCTGGTCTCCATTGGCACTGACTGTGATGTAGGGAGGAGGGGGGGGGTTGTGATGCAGGTCGCCTGTCTGTGTCTGTTTGTGTGTTTACCAGATTGTTTGTCTGCCCATCAGAGAAATCGCCAGAGAGCAAAGACTCAGAGAGATAAAATACAATGAAAAAGCCCAAAAGACAATATTCTGTCTAGCTTTTAATTCTATATTTATATGGCACACTTCCAGGATTCTTACACTGTGGGATTCTCATCTGAAGAATTGCTCCTGCTGGACAGGACAGACTTCCAGGGAATATCCATGTAATTATTAAGAGTGATTATCCTGCTCGCCACTGAAGGGACTGAGCACTTGACAGTGTCATCCCAAAAGGAAGAGGGATGGCTGGGGGCCTGGGTGATGGACAAAACCCTGGGTGGCCCTTTAAGGACTTTCCCCTACTCCTTTCTTATGGTTTCACTCTCTGTCTTTATTAGTCCTCTCTTAGCATTCACTTTCTCTGTCTTTTTTTTTTTTTTTATTGTATACATTCCATCATCAGCTCTAAGACCTCTTTGTGGATCATACAAAGATAAAGCCTGCCTTAAAACAGAGGATATATCCATAAGTGATTTATTACATCTCTCTTAACCTCATGTTGAGATTAATTAATAATATCACTTTGCCATTGTCAAGTGGCTGTAATTCACAACCTTAAAACCTACACTTGTACCACATAATGAAGGGCGGTGTCTTTTTTTTCTTACATTCCCTTTGTTGTCCTCTTCTTTCCTCTGTTCTTTCTCTCATTCTGTCATTCCTGTGCTTTTTTTCCCCCCTCTCTGGCTAATCACAGTGTTACAACAAAAGACGGGGCTCCATTATTGCATGTGTCCGTCCCAGAAGAAAGGAAATGAGAACGGGACAGAGGGTGGCCGTGGCCTGACACCGCACTATTAATCTTCCAGTAAAGCCTTGTCAGGCAGAAACGGACACAAATGGATCACTCCCATTAACTGTGAGAGTGTAGGTAAGGGCTTTAACAAGCGTTTACCAGAGTCCATTTTCTCACTAATGAAGAGGGGGAATACGCGACCTCCCAGCCAAACCTGCCAGATCGCACTTAAAGACCTGGATGGAGGAGAAAAGGAATGAGGAAGGAGAAACAGAAAAGGCTAGAAGATGTGAATCTTTGACATTGGATGAACTGCTGTGCAGTTCAGAGTTGACTTGTTGTATCAAGCATGGTGAGAGGTTAAAGCTGTGGAGTGTAGTCTCAGGGACTGCTAAGCCCAGGTGAGGACTTTGATTTCAAGCTAGAATATGAGCCAATTCTGACCTGCATTCAAATTCTTTTTCCTATTTCTGTGATAGATATTCACAAACAAGGGCACTCTCTTGTATTCTTTGACATCCCAATCTCTTGAGAAATGCAGGGGGCCCACTACAGTAGGTGTCATCTCGTCAGTGGATTTGCATGTATGCACTATGTTTTAAACATGTGTCTGACATCCTCTCAAACTGTCATGCCTGTGGACAGAGTTCTGTCCACACAGCCCTTAAACTTACTGGCATTGTGGTCTGGATCTTAAGGATGCTTGGCATCACAACCTCACTCCCAGAGGGGGGTATGTGTGTTATTTTGCATACATTTGTGCACTTGTATCTATGAGTAAGTAGGGAAGAGTTTCTCATTGAATTTCTAATGCATGCTGTCCTTTTCCCTTGACAGAAGTTGGATGGGCATGTGATGGCTTTTGAAAAGTGTCACCGTAATAATGGGATGTGCTTCAATTACTTCACTGTCCCTGCTGATGTTGAGGTGTTCAAGTAAATAAACATCTTTAGGTTTCAGAAGACACTAAAGATGTTCTGTTTCTCCCTAAAAAAAATAATTGGCAGTGTCTGTCAAAGTTAATGTCCTTGCTCCACTACTCACAAAAGCCATGTGCACAATTCTGCGGATAGATCAGACGTTCATCAATTGTTTTTATGGATATGATATTGCTAGATGTGTGTGTGTGTGTGTGTGTGTGTGTGTTTGGTTAATGTTTCTGTCAAAGCCAAGTGACTGTTGACAGTAATAGGAGTTTTCTGAACAAGTGGAACTAGTATCATTAAAGAAATTGCAGCACACATTGAGAAAGTGCAGAATAAAATTGAGCCGAAGGCGGGCACAGCTGAGACTGTTGGTCTTCGTGTGAGGATCCTATAGGAAACTGAAACAAGAGGAAGACTTCACCTTCTAAATCACCATTCCACCCCATCTTTCCTAACAGTCCTGCTTCACAGCAACCATCATCCTCTTCAACCCTCCCCACACCCCAAACATTTTTAATTATATCTTCTCCCAAGTAGTGCGGCTCAGTAACCAAGGAGCTGACATTGATGCATGTGCTGATAAATCAGCAAACACCGGAAACAAGATTAACAAAGATTTTGAGGAAAGGGTGACAGCTAATTTTGCGCAATGGTCGGTGCCTCATTCAAGAGTGATGTTTTTGATAGAGCAAGCCACGCCTGAGAATTCATGCTTGACGCAAGGGAGGGGAACTCAAATATAGCACCATGAGTTTTGTGGCATTTGCACTTTTTAAATATTTTTTCCCCCCTTTATTCATATACTCTGTTTGACCTGGTTTTCCATCACTTCGACTGAGCATCTTGTTGTTGTTAGTTTTTTTTCTTTTTTTATGATTTAATGTTAACTTCATATTTACACAACTTCAATATGAAAATTTAACTTCGCCATTTTTACCATGAACCAGAGTGATATAATGAAAACGTCACTAATTAATAACCAGATATCATCCGCAAATTAAGGCCACATCAAAAACTTGTGAAAACACAGCATGTAATCTGTCTGTGGGCTTTTATTCAGCTGTCTGCGTTTGTCCATTTGTGAGTTTGTGAGAGTCTAATCCGTGCTGTCTAATCAGCAGTGTATTGCGGAGTCAGTGACATGCCACTCTGGGCCCATGGTCCTGCCTCTGAACTGGCTCTCAACCCACTGAGACATCAATACGCTCTCCTCTTAGAGAGATATCAGTCCGCATCATAATACACACACACACACGCGCGCACACACACACACACACACACACACACACACACACACACACACACACACACTTTAAGAAAGAGAATGAGATAACAATCATACTTCCACAGCTGATTCCCTATCTTCTCATCGAAGGAGCCACCCTACTTCCTTTATTTCTCTTTCTTCTCTCTAGCCAATTTCAGTTCTATACAGTAGAAACATTCTGCAGATTTCTTTGTCTTTTTTTTTTCTCCATTCATCTTTTTCCCCCACCTTACCCCCCCCCCCCCCCCCCCCCCCCCCCCCCCAACCATACGATGTGTCCCTGCTCAAAATCACCTCCCCTGTCTTCATCTGTAGGGAACTGACAGCGTCTTTCTTTTTTCTTTGTTAATTTCTCCTTCTCTCTCCCTGTCTCTCTAGCTTTCTTTTTCATCTGCCTCTCCCCCCTCCATCTGCTTTCGCTTTTGTTTGCCAGGCCCCTCTCCCATCCCAACTTAAAAATGAGGAATGCAGTGTGACCCTGACCTCCATCGGCCCTGCAACCACCTCCGACCCCTCCAGGTGACCTCCAGTCCCTGTTTTGACAGCTTGATTAATTACCCAGTGTTATGATTTATGAGAAAAGCTGTATGTAAAAATAATAGACAACAGGTGGTCTTTAAAAAAGTAGTAGATTTGAAAGGGCTTCTACTGAGGCTTTGCGGTGGAGGTGGGGTTGAGGGTGGTCTGTGTGTGAGAAAGAGCTGAAGAGAAAGATGTGTAAATTCTCTATGGTTAATTGCTTTCAACCCCTTTTGAAGGCTACATTGAGTTAATAAGAAAATGTCTATTGCTCCATGCATGGTTTCCTTAGTTGCCAAAGCATGGATTCCTCCACGTGTATTTGGCTGTATGGTGAGAGGATGAAGGGGATTACAACATGCAGCTCAATGTGTGTGCTGTGAAGCATGAACCTAGCCATGTGGTAATGACACAATGGAAAATGTGCTTGAATACAGACATACATGCGCACACACACACACACACACACACACACACACACACACACACACACACACACACACACACACACACACACACACACAAATATATTATATTCTCTGCCACCTCTTCTCTTGGTTACATGCTGTGAAAATAAGCAGAGTAAATGGCAGGACAGACCAGCCATAGTGTTTACCCTTCACACGTCAAACACAGCTTGTGATTGGCTGTTGCGACCCCCTCTGACTCACAGACCTGTGGTGCACCTCCACTTAGAGAGAGGTCAGATTTTTCTGTGTGTGAATTTCAGGTTGGTTGTGTGTTTGAGTGCTAATGCTATGGTCTTCAGGTTTGTCACTTGTGGCTCAATATTACAGCAAACAGAGATGAATATTTTATCCTTATAAGATTGGAACCTTCATCTGGTGAGAGGTCACACTTTACATGAAATATCACATGCACCCCACATAGCAACAGCCAGCAGCCATGGCAGGACCACCAGCTCCCTCTCTGGCTGTCTCTGCTAGGTCACAATAACAGGGCAAAGGTGAAGGGACTTCTCTTTGACCTTTGCTTTGCTGACTTCATAGCGATGCTGTGATGTTCAGTAAGATTAATATACTAGGCGTAATGGTGGAACCTCGTTATTTATTTCCTCCCGATTATTAATGACATCCAGTATTTCACAAACTGAGAAGTAAAAAAAAAAAGATGAACTCTCTTATAATTTTGTTTTATCACTGTTTAAATAAAGGGATGCATCATAAAATAGTCAATGTGCTGCATCGACAGTATCATGCTCTAATGAGAAATTATTTCTATTTTATCTTTAAGTCTGCGCTTAAAATGCTTTTCATGATGATTTAGAATTATGTACAACACACAAATGTATTATTTTCCTGTGATGATATGGATCTGCCTTAGTCTGTGTATGTACATACATCTATACAAGTGTCTCTTGTTTGAGTTTGTCCTGCCATTGACCCTAGCTGGCTCAGTCTGTACATATGGCCATGCGTCTCACACCCACCCCATGTGTTCATTATTGTGTATCAAGTCAACAGCTACCTGTCCAGATGGCAAAGTTGAAACGTTTGACAGCTCTTTGAGAACTCACATGGCGGTGGAAATTATTTACTTTAGTCAAGTTGAATGACAGATCCACTTTTCATTGTTGCTTATTGTCATTGTTTTCATGCTTATGAAAGATAGATGTTTTGCAGTCTCTGCAGATGGTTCCTATTTAGTTATATGTTTTGAATAGCAGGGAAATGCTTTAAAAGTAATTTTCATTGAGCACATTTTCCTCATTTTCTGGGCCTGTCTTTTTTTCATGTGTGAACTGGCGTTAGTGGCCTTCAGGACAGGTTCCTCCAGAGACACTTCCACTCCTCCTGTCTTCCCCCTTTTTGCAGCCTCTCTGCCCATCCGTCTCTGCTCACATCTCCCTCTGATTTATACATTAAATAGTTATGCGGGAGGATTGGGAGGCACCTATCATTCCATGATCTATATCTCTGTGCCCTCATTAAAAATACATGTGTATGCTTAGGGGAGACAATATAGAATATATAAATCAAAATGCTAACGGCATCAGTGTAAGCCTGCTGTATTTATTTCCCCATGGCTTTCCCTCTGTAGGCTGGAAACTTATCCTACCTAGTCTGTTTTCTTTCCTGTGGCAAATACATGTTTGATGCTCTAGCATTAAATTGTGCAGGAAAAAGAATTAATTCATTGCCTAAGTAACAGAGCAAGCTGACACAAGACACTTTAATTTTGTTCTAGTTATTTTATTAAATAAGTAACTAAAGTTTCTCACATTTTTAAGACAATGATATGTGATATGAAGAGTTGATCAAAGTATTACAAATATTTATATGATTGCTAAGTTTTTGTTTTTTAGCCTTTTTACACACTGGTGAGCCAACTAAAAATACTGTGTGTTAACATTGACAGTTGGGGCCAATGGCATGCTCTTCTGTAAAAGTGTGTGTGTAGGGGGGAGTTGACAAATGACTTGTGTAACATTTACTTGCACAATCGATTGCTCTGACAATTTCCACCTGGACGGTGATTAATGCTACATCCACCCCCAATCTAGAAGCCCCCACCCCCAACTTCACACCTCCCTCTGTGCACGTCATGCTGGGAGCAGATGAGGCAGGTCTCAAGAATGTTTGTGTCAATATATGTACATGCGTTTATATAGAAATGCCTGTTTGGACACTCATTCTCGATCAGGCATTGAGCATAAGTAGTAGCTGAACAAATTTATACGTGTTCATTTGGAAAATAACTGACACGTAAACTGGCTTTGACGTCTCACTGACTGCATTAGCTAGCAATGGCTGCGTGAGCATTTTTATGTCCTACTCTTTCACAAATGTGCTGAAAATAGTCAGGTCGGAGGAGCGAGACTAGAAGAGAGAAATAGAAGTGAAACTGAGGGAGAAATGTAAATGTGAGCATGAAAAGAAGCTGAGGCATGAGGGATCAGAAGCTGTATATTCTTCACTTTCTCCACCCCACTGCTCTACTTTGAACTCATTTATAAATATTCAACTCCACATATAAACAATATCCAAATGAGCCCAGACATCCAAGCCAAGGTTAAAAACTCTGCTTCTTATTACAGACACGACTTGACTAGCTCAAAAGGTTAGTTTTGTATTATGACCTGAACTATTTATGCTCATTAAGATCAAGAAAAAAGATAATCATTACCACAAAGTTATTTATTTTGGCCAAATTAGTGAATGACTACATTAGTTGAAGATATCAGCAAAAAGTGCCTTTGAACTTGAAGAGAAAGGTTTAATCTAGAGAAATTTAATGAGCCGGTAGATCCACTCGATTACAGATACCCATGCAATAGGTGATCAGTTCAAAATATTCTCATACAGCAGATGGTAAGATTTGTTTTTATTTTTCCTTTAAAAACACTACTGTTAGCTGTAAGTTTGATATCCTAAATACACTTATTTGTTTACAAGATGTCAGTCTTAAAACACAAAATTTGTTGTGCTTTGTAACAACTGAGATGGACCAAAACTTAACTTGTGCTGTACATTTAATTTATCGTTTACTGTAATATTATATTTGGTATCATTTAATGCTTTACTACAACTACGTGCACGTTCCTTTAACTTAAGCTGGTTATCAAGAGAAAGATTGATTTTTGGCTGAAAGGCTGGTGACAGTCCCGTCTCATCTCTTCTCGCATCACTTCCAAGATCCTCATGTCTTTTTATAACCCCTGCGGTACAGTAAGTACTCTCCCACCCCTCTGCGCTCTGCGTGACATAGCTGTGTGTTCGATGGTTATGGGGGGTCTCAGACTGGTGCTGTGTTAAAATGAGAAAAGGGGCACCGTGACTTAATCTGACAGTACTGTGCGAAGTGTGTGGTATCTCGGCTTCAGGGAGATGGGCGTGGGGAAAAAAGATAGATAGAGAAAAGAGGGGAATCCAGTGGATAAAGGGACCCTGCATGCAAAGTTAGTTCACATAGAGACTGAAACAGACAAGGTCACACAGAGCAGGGTGGCCCTGACAGAGGGAGAGCGAACAAGAGAGTACGCTTGTTATGATAGTATTTACTTTCTCCTTCAGCTCCTTCATACCTATTTAGTGAGAGTCAGTGTGTTTGTTCCGTCTGTCTCGTCCCAGTAAGCTGATTTATTTCTTAGATTTGTTTCCATTTCAGTCTTAGTAAGAATATGAACTGAGGTGTCAAAGCTTTGCTCTCCATTCTCACGTTCTTCTTATTGGGTGGATCATCGGTAGATCTGAAACTTTTCTGAATGCCAGTGATGACTTTTAATAAATTGTTTGGTGTGTGTTGTTAAAATAAATAAGTATAGCAAAAGCTGCTGATTAAAATCGGGGAGATGGGGTTAGGGGGGGTTGATCTTACCAGCCTTCTGACTGAAAAGGAACAAGTAAACCACTTGAATCAGTTGGCAGCCTGCAAACTGTAGACTGATTCTTGAGATGGAAATACATGTACATAGATGGATAAATGTTTTAGAATAGAAATGCACAGCGATGAAAAACATTTATGTACTTTTTTTTTTTCATCAAACAATATCCATACAACACACACAAGCTCCAATTCACCCAACCATACCATCTGCTTTCCACACTGCATGCACCCGTGACCGCTATCAGCCGTGCTTTGTACCTGTCAAGTGCTGTCCTTTTCCTTGTGCCCAGAGCCCTGCTTTACTACATGAGAGCTCTCACATCAAAGCTTCGCGGAGTTCCACGCGCACAGATGAAACACCCTCTCATTTGAGCCGCCTCTGTCCCCGCTCCTGCACATTAGACACATTTCATTTCATTACGCCGCCAGTGGAAAAATAGAGGTGCTGCTGTCTTAAAGGGCCATCTTATTTACTCTCACCCATGCTTGTGTCCTTACCCACATGTGGATAGACAGAAACACACACACACACACCGTCTGCTGTTTCTTTAGATTACACAACTACAAGGGAAAGTTTGAGTGAACAGATGACAGCAATATGTGACCATGAGGTGCATTAGCATTACAACAGTGTATTGACAGATGTGTTAAAACATCACAATATGCTTTTAGTATGCAATTATAAATTACAAGTAAACATAATATGGCAAGTATATTATAGATTTATAAAAGTGTAATTTAATATGTTTCCCCTTACATTGTGTGTAAAGATGGGATTTTATTTTTGTTTTATAAAGCATTTACATTTCTGCATGTAAGTAGATGATGAAGGAAAGGTTTAATCGTGTTGACGAGACAAGCCTGATTTCCGTAGCAGCAGCACCAGCCTTTGTTGTGCTATCTGGTGTGGGACAGGACAACAAAGAAGTGCTAAGGAGCGCCCAGAGCTGGATGATGAGGGTTGGGGTGTCCCCCCTAAGAGGGGCCGGGATGACCCTCTTGACCGCTGGCCCTAGGGCCAGGGACTCAGTGTGGTAGTGGCACAGGGGCACCCATAGGGCATGGGAAGAGACTTAGCCTGCATGCTACAGCAAAAAGACAAGATTGACCTAATGCTAGAAAACCATGTGTGTCTATTTCATGTGAGACACTGTGTGTGTGCGTGTGTGTGTGTAGAACAAAGGCAGCGTTAGCAATGTGTGTGAGAGAGATTTGCCGGTATAAAAAGCAGCGTGACCCAAAGTTTGCAAAAGGCAGCTTGTGTTAGATTGTTGACAGCACATCACAACAACAAAGATGAGATTTAGGAGGGTACGTAACAGTTACCAAGAGCCACAAAGGCATGCATGACTCAACTCCAGACGGGTATATGGTAGATGTATTCAGCTATATGAAAAAAAAAAACACACTTTTAGATTACGATGGTGGTCAAAAGCTGAATGGGAGGTAACAGTAAAACAACAAAAAAAAGCTTTTTTAAATTTGAATATAATCTCTGATTCTCCCTTTTTCTTCCTTTTTTTTTCAAATTACAATTTTTTATGTAGGTTTAATGTGGGCAATTGGAAAATCTCATTCATGGTAGT